>NW_026922780.1:0-20966 GCF_032062105.1 Saccostrea cuccullata | reverse complement strand
AAAAAATAATCACACAGTTTAAACTTAACAATAATTTATTTACAGTAATATACAAATCATTAAGTACAAACTTAGCAAGAATCTAAGAATACATACATCAGAGTGTCCGTTGCTGCACACAATGTCCCAGTGAAATTATATCCCAGTAATACCTCAGTGATGCTTGTACGACAATTGTATCTATGCATCGAGTTGACAGGGTATTTATACAGTATCATAAATCTAGAATATTCTAGAAATTGTAAGTACATGATATTACTGGAAAGTTCTGGACATACACAAAGTTCAGGAATGTTCTAGAAACAATGACCGAACATGTTGACCACTCTGGAATGTTCAAGAAACTTAATGTTACTAATAATAGACATGATGAAACAATACAAATACAACACATCTCACAACACAATATTGAAATTTATAGATGACCTCTAAACTGCAAGTATAATTGCCAAAATCATGTGACGTCGACATTACATGACAAGTCTAAATAAAAAATCTAAATGTCCCAACATGTAGATGTCGACCTCATTACATTTTTTTATATCACTGAACTCCTAAAAAGATTCGCCCACCCTTATAAAGTATGTATTTTTTATCTAAAAAAAATCGCCGATATTTCCATTTGTAACCTTAATTGTGCTGCGTACTTCTTCGTATGTAAGATATATTTTGTTCTCGAGTTCCTGTAAGTCACTTTCTAAATCTTTTGTTTTAGAACTTCTCTTTTGTAAAATATCTGTTATAATATGTTAATGATGTTTCCCAAAGGAAATACAAGTAGAACAGACGGGAATGTCCATTTCTCACCGTAAATTTCACGATGTTTCTGGGTGTGGTTTGGACATTTTGGGTAGTTAATATTAGGAGTAGAAGTTCTGGGCTTGTATGGTACAACGTTATGTCTTTTAGATAAATCAGAGAGATACTACCCTACACAGGCCTTACACAGAATAATCTGACAAAGTTCACAATGACTCTGTAATTCAGCGGTTTGACACAGGTCAAAGACGGGAATGTCTTGGGCACTGTAATCGGGGTCCATTGCTGGGGTTTGGGTCAAACATTTATTGGACTCTGTAATTAAAAATAACAGAAAACTTCAATCATACATTTAAATAATTTAAATGTTTTAATTTTGTTTGTCAAATTTCCAGATGGTTTCTCAATTTGGAAATGATAGTAGAAAAATACTATCAGTATTAAAAGTCAAACAAATGATTTGTGCACCTTGTTTATTTACTAGGAAGATTATTTCATGCTTACAATTTTGTATTATTCATATCAAAAAGTATAATATGATAAAAGGAATAAAGAAAATAAAAATGTTTTATCCCATCTACTGCGCGTAGTGCACTGAGAAATAATTTCCGTTTACGCTTTCTTTGATATATTGATTTTTTAAATGGTAAACTGATATCTTAAGATTCATAAATGTGAAAGGAAGTTATTCAAATATATCTCTAAAAACTTTTCAATTTGCAAAAATGTTCGATTCAATTAGCAAATATCTTCATCTGAATTTTATACCGTCAATATACAGGTCACGGTAGCCTAGTGGTAGGGCGTTTGCTTCGTGATCGTGAGGCCCGGGTTCGTTTCTCGTTTTCGGCGCCGCGTCATACCTAAGATGTAAACAAAGGTAGTGACTGTTCCCTCGCCAAGCACTGGGAACTAGAAGTGAAAGTCATGGGTCTTTTGGATATGACCTTAAAAATGTAGGTCCCATGTCACGGTAGGCGCTGGCATGATAAAGAACCCTCACTGCTCAATGGCCCTGAGTGCCGAGTATAGGTCAAAATTTGAAGCCCTTCACCTGCATGTGGTGACGTCTCCATATGAGTAAAAAATTCTCAAGAGGGACGTTAAACAATTTACAATCAATCAATCATATACCGTCAATACATATCACCTGTCTGTACAATTTGGAAAAGTCTAACACGTAAATCAGGAACATAACGGACAAATTTTTCAATAAAAAAGTAATCCAATTAGAATTAATTATTTTATAGAAATATTAAATGATTTATCATTGATAATGTTCACATTAAATTGTTTGTTAATATTATCGATTATTATATTCAAAGAAGTCGGTTCACTTTATGCTTAAAATGGCCCCGTAGATATACCAATTTATTGATCAATACTTGATTTTATATTTGAAGTACTAAATTGAAATAGAGACTTGGTGCTTTCATATCCTTCTAAAAAATTTCTTCTAAAAGTCCAGGTCTAGGAGAACTGGCTTTATGAAATTGCAATGTTCTTGAATTTTTAGGAAAACAGGCATAATTGAGTACTTTCAGTGAAGAAAAATAATATGAGCGCACTCTCTGATCTGAAAAATACATATTTTATAATCCTCAGAAACAGTTCTATCATTTACTACTTGCATATCCTAGATCAGAGGTTGCGCTCTATGTTAAATATAAAAAAAAGCTTTAAAAATTCGGCCGTTTTTGTAGACTTTTCAGAATATGGGGAAATTGACGCATTTCGTGACGTCATAATGCATTGACTAGCCAGAAAATGACGTCATTTTTTTAGATATGCAGTCACCAAAGATCTCAGTGATATTTAATGCATTGTGAACTAAAACAATGCTGGTTCAGTTTTTCAGAAATTCACAGGGCCAAATGAGGCAAAAGTGAACCTTGTTCTTTGTATATTTTACACATCCATTTCATATTTATGTGCATTTAACAGCTTAGATAGATATTGATGCTTTCTTTTATCTTTGCAGGTATGTTAAGGAAGTAGATGACTATACAATCATATACATCACCTTAAAAATATTTTATTTTTCTTTGACATGTGCAGGTGAACAAAACATATTGTAATGTTGGATCTATGACATGTAGAGAGCTAGGAGGTATTCAATGGAAAATGGTAAAAATCTGAAGACAAAAGAACAAAAAAAAATATCATAGATACATGTATTTACAATCATAAACAGTAGATACAAGTCATACCATAATATCCAGGAACTTGAAGAGTAAACGTCGGAAAAGCAATTAGAATGCGTCTAGATTTAATCGGCCAATCAAAATCATACTCGTTATCTTATGCTACGAAATATATATTACAACCTATAAATAAGAAAATAAAACGTCCAGAAAGGATGAAATGTAGTGAAAAAATAATTTAAATGAATTTGTCTTGTGCATATACATGTTTGCTATCTTAGAAAAACAAGAGAAATCTTCCTTGCCTTCAGCGATGTGATAAAACGAAACTCTTTAATTTACATCAAAGTTAAGTAAACTTAAAAAATATCTTTTTAAATATTAAACAGACGACCTCATGACAACATGTGTTTTATCATCTTTCATATTCCTTTCAGATTCCTTCATATTACTATTTTTCCTTACAAATTAATTCTCTATTCTTGTCCTATGTATTTTATTTTCTTCACTTTACTACTTTGCCACTCAGCCACAAAGAGGTTTTCTCTGGCATCTACACATAAACCCAATGAATACTAGATCACAATTTTTAATGAAACGAAGGAACTGTCCGTCTTGATTCTGGATATGAATATTGTCGTTGAAACTGTCTGCAATCAGTATATGATTCTGGCTGTCTGTGATGATTCCACGTGGATAGAAATATTTCCTGGTATTGGAGGCTTGGTTACAAGCAGTGTATCTAAATCGGAGTTTACCAACTTTATTAACAACCACAACTGCGTAGGCACCAGAGTCAGCCACACAGATATCCATGTTTTTATTTTCAGTGATGTATTTGGGGGTACCTGATAAAAACAAAGGCTCATTTTTATCATCAAGCTGAATGGTTTGTTTCTCCGTGAAGTCAGAATAACGGACGACTTTTGATTGTTTATCTTCACTGTCCATGATAACTATTACGTCACCGGTGCAAGAAGTACAGACAGAGCAAGGTATCCAGTTCTGCAATCGAATTTCTTCCACAATCTGATGATTCCTTACTTTGAAAATGGATTTTGTTTTAAAGTCAGTATAAATGAGATACCCACTCCTTGTCACTGCTATGTTACACGGATCGTTTCCAGACTTGGTTTGGATTGACTTCAGTAGATTGCCCTGGAGGTTGTAGAGTTTCATGATTTTGTCTTTCCCACTGGTCCAGATTTCTTCATCATTAAGACAGATTACATTAAACAATTCCTTATACCCAGTATCTATGGTGATGATGAGTTCTTGTTTATCCAGAAGTTCTTTGACAGACGGACAAACTTCATCTTCTTGTGTAGCATCCATTGTGTAGCAATGTTCACCTTTTGTAATGGATAATTCTGACAGAGAACCAAACATTTGATAGAGCTGTTCTGTGTTGATCTGATGAAGAGAAAGACTTGGTAATGAAACATTGACTTTAGGAGGTAAACTTCTGAATTCATCATTCCTGGATTCGTATGTGGATATCATGGGAATATCATTTGAGTCTAGTATTTTTTTCAGTTCCATTATGCATTGATTTACAACTGAAGTGATATGTTTTATCTTATTTTCCTGTTCATTTAGAACAGTCATGTGTTTAGTTTTCATCTCATCAATTTCAGATTTAGGTTTGTTGACAATGATGTTAATTTCTCTGTGCCAGTCTTCTCCTTGGTTGGTGACAGTAGAGTTCAATTCCTTATAATGTTTTTCTAAGGTTTCCTTTTCATTGTTGAGATCTAATTTAATTCTTTCATATGCAGGGTAAATTGTTTTCTCTAGGTCCGCTGACTTTTTTTTATATCCTTTGTTTTTGAAATTAGTTTATCTAAAGCATCTGTTAAATCATGACCTTTATATTCACCAGAGGAGGGACAGATGGAAAAGACATTAAAATCACATTTCTCACAATAAACTTCACAGTTTTTATGGCTATGTTTTTGACATGGCAAGTTGGTTGCAACAGTTCTGTGTTTGTAGGGCACAACATTGTGTCTTTTTGATGAATCAGAGAGATGGTCTCCCCACACACCTTACATAGGTTAATATGACAAAGTTCACAATGACTCTGTGTGGAATCTTCTTTACAAATGTCACATTTAAGGAGTACTTGAGCTCTGTCCGGGAGATCCATATGGGGGTCTCGTCACATGATAATATGAGTAATAGAATAGAATAGAATTGAATTTAATACAGATTGAAATAACAGTTTGCGTGGAATTTCAAATGAAATATAAAAAAGGGATAAAACTGGGGATAATGGTAATAAGAAGAAAAAAAGTTGTCTTAGTTTTCATTGATTTTTTTTTGTTACATCAAATATACTTATTCGATTTAATACAAATAATTCAATCAAATTAGAATATTTGATGTAAGAAAAAATCAATAAAAACTAAGACAACTTTTTGGGACTTCTAATTCCAATTTTTATCCCACTAGCTATCTTCAATAAAATTGAACTGCCGAAATATGAGTTAAATATTCGCCATTCGACCTTACACGAAAAATATCAATTAATCATTAAAATCTATGTACTGAGTAGTTATTTGTAAGCCATTT
The DNA here is from genome assembly GCF_032062105.1 of Saccostrea cuccullata. Lineage (NCBI taxonomy): Eukaryota > Metazoa > Mollusca > Bivalvia > Ostreida > Ostreidae > Saccostrea > Saccostrea cuccullata. Next base: position 15,489 of record NW_026922780.1, on the reverse strand, counting down.
TTTCTTCTCACCTTTAATTCAACATGCCCCTCTGAAAATCCTCTATAACGTCCTGATATTTATTGCACATTATTTCCTGACGTGAGTTCATTTGCTTTAAAAACCTGTAAAATTTTGTTAATAATTTAAATCAATAACTGTCGGTATTATGAAGTTTATGCAAACAAATTACGCATAATACTAAAAAGTTAAGTATAGTTATTTAAGGGTTCTCGCAATCTAATAAGGCTATTTCAGTGTACTTTATCTATTTAGTTTTTTTTATACTGTAAAACTTTTAAAATTCACTGTGTCTATATTTCAAAATACTTCGCCTTGTTACTCTTGATCAAAATTCATATATTTAAAAATGCTTTCAAAGAAAATATAATTTTGAAATATATACTGTTTTAAACCGATCGTGAGATGTAGAATTGGTGATATGTTTATAAAAGAGACTGGTGCAGGAAATTCAAAAGGAATTATTTGTATTGGATCCGGATAGGGCTGTGTAGTTCACAAAATATCCAGCATCGAGTAAATAGTCGATAACGCAATAATGCAATTGCGCAATAAAGCGTTTGTGATACGACAATGAAGCACCATCGTCATTGCATTATCTCGCTTTCGCAGCATCGTTATCGCGCTATTGCACTATCACTTCATCTATAGCACTATCGCACCATTGACATGTAAGTCGATGCTCGATGGTACAATAGTGAACTGCATGGCCTTATCCGAATTCCATAGGAAGGGGTCGAGTCTTAAAGACTAAAGGATCGATGGTGCGATAATGAGCGATAAACGATGAAACAGTGGTGCGATAGCTCTTTGATAATGATGCAATGGCTCGGCAGTGCGATGAAGATGATGCAATAGCTCAATGGAGTGAAAATAAACACCGTTTTATCGTCATCGTTCCATCCCACCATCACCGCACTATGTCGCGCCATCGCATCACCGTCATCGCACGATTGCACCGGATAGGGCCATCTAATTCACTATTGCATCATCTCATACTGACGATGAAGCGATAGTCCGATTACGATGAAGAGATGGTTCGACAATGCTTAGACGATTATGCAATTACACGATGGAGCGAGAGCACAGTGCAGCGATGGTACAATGACACAATGGTACGATGACGATGAAGCAATTTTCACTATCGCCTCAATGTTCTTGCACCTTTTTATCTCATTGTCGCGCTATAGCATTATTGTAATCGCGGATCCTCAATCGCACTGCATGTACGCTTCATCGTTATCGCACCAATTACATTATCGCGCCATCGACCTTTAAGTCGATGCTCGATAGTGCGATAGTGAGCTGCATGGCCCTACCAGGCTTCCATAGATGAATGTGTATAAAGGTTTAAATCGCCTTTGGGTGTTGGATCATTGATAATAATGTCAATAATGACACTTATTTCGATCTACATTTTATGTAATGCAAATAAATCTTTGATTCAATAAATGTATTTGAATTTCCCTCGGGATTAATTAATTTTGAACGTAATATGAGGGTTCCAATTCTCGTGATTAACAGATGTACACTGAAAAGTTTAATATATTATAAAACACTTAAAACTGAGTGTTATTGTTTTTTTTTACACAGAGAAACAAACCATAATTGAATTGACATATCAGTGAATATAATGACGGAAAAATAGTCAGGAAAATTAACAATTGAATTTCTGAAAAGCACCACCACTAAAGAAAAACGCCTTCATAGTATAGTATATTGAAATCGGCCTTGCTCTATAATTGTAATATCTATTTAAAGTTATTCTAGTAGAAAATAGCAATTTTAGCTTGATTTTCTATTTGAAAAATAAAGAAATCGATATAAATCACAGATACATGTAATTGAATTATGTTGATGCAAAATCAATATACTATACAACTGTGTTTAAATATTCATGATATGAAAATGTGTGAAAGTCTTCTTCCTTAATCGATAATTATTATTTGTTTCTATACGAGTACTGTTAAGAGATGACAATCGCATACATGGAAGAATTGTAAACATTTGTCAATATAACTCAGTATAAATTTCAACTGCCGTTTATACCTCAGTAAAACTATACTTTTAACTAGTAATCTCATTTCTGAGTAGCCCCGTGTGGATCCGGGTTAGAATTGGTCCTCGGTTCCCCCTTGCTTGTCGTAAAAGGCGAATAAATGGGGCGGTCCTTCGGATGAGAAGTTCGTATAAACCGAGGCCTCGTGTCACAGCAGGTTTGGCACGATAAAGATCCCTCCCTGCTCAAAGGCCGTAAGTGCCGAGCATAGGCCTAAATTTGCAGCCTTTCACCGGCAATGGTGACGTCTCCATATCAGTGAAATATTCTGGAGAGGGACGATAAACAGTATACAATCAATCAATCAATCATTTCTGCGTAAGCTCCACGCATTAAATTAATAAAGCCTGCCCAATGGGACTGCTCTCTGGGAATGCTCTCTGGGACTGCTGGGCCCGCTGTGGGACTGCAGTGGGAGTGCTCTGGGCCCGCTGTGGGACTGCAGTGGGAGTGCTCTGGGGCCGCTGTGGAACTGGAAAAGCACTCACAGAAAGCAGTTCCCGGGACTGCTTTGTGTCAGATTGGGTCTAATTGGTACTGTAATGTTTTTATCAGTGTGAATCTAGCATTTACAGATATATTTGACACATTGTGGAGTCCCCACAAATTTTAATCGACCGGTCTGACTGTCATATTTTAGTTCAGTTTTTTCCCTTTCGGAATTATTGAATCCAGCTGAAAACTATGCAGTGTTAAAGATTAGTTTTTCCACATAGAAAATTCATATCTTTAATGTGAGTTTTTCGGCGATTTATATAGAGAGGTACAGATTTTATATTACGTTGTCATTTTCCTTTTCTTGGCAGAGATCATTTACATGTAATAACAGTTTTCTACTCATCGCCTATTTTAAAAGTGAATGTCTTTGCGACGACAATAAGAAAAGCTATTGGGTTTTCTGTAATTAGGAGCTCTTTAATATTACTTTTTAACTGAGAAAAAAAGTTAAAACTTTCCTTTTATCTTGATAAACGGTATGTTGCATTACTCATAAATCCACCCTCGCTCTAAACCATGATCAAATAATATCAAAAAATTACTTAAAATATACATTTGTACCTGTATTGATAAGTACATTCATTGTGTTGACATCCCTTGTACATGTAGATATCTTTAAACAGTTGTTTTAAATGTTAATTCGGCTAAAAGAGAATTTGTTCCCTCCCATAGTGTTTCAAGTCCAGAATTGTTAAAGTCTCTCAAAATAACCAAACAACAAATTGAAAAATATATTTATTGCAAACCAATACATATAAAAAAAATGTTTTCTTTTTCAGTCGCTCTGTAGAACAAATTTGAAAACCTTTTTGTTTTGTCCGAATTTCAATATGATATTTCTTTTACGCCGCCGAATAGGTTGTTTCAGTGTGTTTCATAAGATTTTTTTCGGGTTAATGTTTAAAAAAAAAAAAGAAGCCTTTTAATTTGGTTAAAAAGTCATAATACATGGAGGGTGCGACCGTGAGGGCGAGCGCTGGTAATTGTTCAGAGTACAATTTATAAACTGCATTTACTTCAAAGAGCAAATGATTATTCAGTCGGTAGAGCACTTGTTCCGTGATCGGGAAGTCGTGACTTCAACCCCGAGAGACCTAAGTCGAAAAAAATGTATTGCAACTGTTCTTTAGCCAAGCTCGGCAGTTGAACAGAAAGTTGTGGATCCTTCGCATGAGATCTTAAAAACCGAGGCCTCGTCTTTACTACAGGCTATGACATGATAAAGATCTCTCACTGCCCAATGGCCCTAAGTGCCGAGTAAAGATCCAAGTTTGAAGCCCTTCTCTACATAAGTGAAAGATTCTTGAATGAGACGTAAAATACATGTATATAACATACAATCAATCAAACAACAAATGACGTTTTGTTTCGAGAACATAGCTTTTATAAGCAATATGTAGTAAGCCCGTGCCCAGTAATAACTGTAGAAAATTCATTTGGATCATTGCACAAAGTCCGAATTTCTCTTTGCCAAAGCGTTTGTTTTAATACCTTGCAGAGTGAAGCCATGGTAAGCGCCGTTCACTTTTACCTCTTTTAGGTTTGATCCAGTGTGTTTCTATTTTCGTACTCTTTGATCATGAATAAGCGTAGATTTAGTCCATTTGTTACACATACGGTTTCCATTTTGAGGCCTCGACTGACAGTAAACTAATCGAAGGTGTCAAATGATTGAAGAATGTTTTAAAACATTCGTACATAAGCTAAACTTGACTGATGTGCTAGTGTTAAAAATGTACAATCGGTCTTTAGAATTTACAGTTCATTCCACAATATTTAGATATACATCAAATACATTACTACAAATAAGATATGTTCAAAGATATGTTAAAAACAAGATTTGTTATAAATATATATTAACAATCTTATGAAAAAGTGTTCAAATACATAGCTATAAACAAGCTCATCATACAAAATTGTTGATAGGTCTCAAAAATTTACAATGCTTTACAAAATATTAAATATATATATTAAAACAACCAACAAACAGAAGTGAGCGAAGTGAAAATGTCCCTTTACAAGAATCTATTTCTGGTCAAAGTTGTATCGGTAGATAGTAATTTAGCAAATATTAATATACTAAGGTTAATCCAAAAGTAATTTCACAACTGCGACAAAATCTTTCATAATCGAATTTTAATCTTTGAAATACTTTCAAAAAGATTTCCACAAGAATTTATCTTGAAAGCCACAAGCAAACAAAAGCAAAAAAAAAAAGCCCCCCGCCAAAAAAAACAAAACAAAACAAAACAAAACAAACAAATAAAAAAAAAGATTAAAATGTAATTTGATAATTCAGATTGTAAGGGGAAATTAAGTTCTGATCCATTACACTGAAATTTTATGTCAATTTTAAATACTTATAAAAATGAATCAGTTTTACAATTCATAAAAGTGAAAAAAGTTGTAAATAATAAAATACATATATATGGAGATAACGAACAGTATATAACTCAAAAGTCCACTGAATAATATAAATATAGAGCAGAAGAAACACAGACCTTTGAAACATCAAAGGTGAGATCAGATGCCGTGATGGAGTGACATCCCGTGTCGACTGGTTATATCCGCCGTAGGCTCCTTGTTGGGATTTAACAAAAAAAAAAATTCGTTGACAGTCAGTGTGTAAATAATGGTCCAACACTTGGTATTTGAACCACGAATCAGCATTTTACTTAATGAAAAGTTGAATACATTAAAAAATCACTGGTTGCATTTGCAATTTTATGTAAAGCGTACATCTATAGATCTTCCACGGATATAGTCATAGTCTTGGTGCAGAGTTTGGGAAGTTCGTCAAACTTGTGGATTTAAAAAAGTAAGGAGCTGATCCATAATTTGCATTTTAAATAACACAAAATTATGATCCTAAAAATTATGAGACCATTTCAAATATAACGCAGTACAACGAGAGGCCCATGGGCCACATCGCTCACCTGAGTAACTTTTGTGATGCAGTTCTTTGCCAGATTTCCCCTCTTCATATATCTATTGTGGCCCCTTCTTACCCGCTCCCCCTTCTTGATTTTAATAATTTAGAATCTACACTACCCTTTCAGCTTTCTTGGCCCACTGGTTCTTGAGAAGAATTTTTTCCCTATATATTTCTATATAAAAATCGGATTCCCTATTGTGGCCCCGCCCTACCCCGAGGATTATGATTTTAACAATTTAAAATCTACACTACCCCAGGATGATGTCGCATATGTTTCAGCTATCCTCGCTCACTGGTCCTTAAGAAGAAGATTTTTTTAGATAATGGCTATGTATTTCTATGTAAAACTTGGATTTTCTATTATGGCCCCGCCCTACCCCAAGGATCATGATTTTAGAAATTAAGATTCTACACTACCCCAGGATGCTTTCACATAATTTTCAAATTTTATGGCCCGATGGTTCTTGAGAAGAAGATTTTAAAAGATTTTTCCTATATATTTTTATGTAAAAATTGGATTTCCTATTGTGGCCCCACCCTACCCCGAGGGGTCATGAGTTTTACAAATTAGAATCTTCACTACCCCATGATACTTCCATATTTATTTCAGTTTTTCTGGCCCACTGGTTCTTGAGAAGAAGATTTGAAAAAGATTTTTCGTATATATTTCCATGTAAAACTTGGATTTCCTATTGTGGCCCTACCCTACCTCCAGGGGTTATGATTTTTACAATTTAAAATCTACTCTAGCCTAGTATGCACCAAGATTATTTCAGCTTTACTGGCCCACTTTTTCCCTATATATTTCTATGTAAAACTTGGATTTTCTATTGTGGCCCCTTCCTACCCCCAGGGGTCATGATTTTTAACAATTTAGAATCTACACTATCACAGGATCCTTCTACAAAAGTTTCAGCTTTTCTGGCCCACTGGCTCTTAGAAAGAAGATTTTTAAAGATTTTTCCTATATTTTTCTATGTTAAACTCGGATTTCCTATTGTGGCCACGCCCTACCCCCGGGGGTCATGATTTTAACAATTTAGAATCTATACTACCCCAGGATGCTTCCACATATGTTTCAGCTTTTCTGGCCCAGTGGTTCTTGAGAAGAAGATTTTTAAAGATTTTTTCCATATATTTCTATGTAAAACTTGGATTTTCTATTGTGGCTCCGCCCTACCCCAGGGGTCATGATTTTAACCATTTAGAATCTACACTATCCCAGAATGCTTCCACATAAGTTTCTGCTTACCTGGCCAAGTGGCTCGAGAGAAGATTTTTTAATGATCCCACCCTATTTTTGTCTTTTCTTGATAATCTCCCCTTTGGAAGGAGACCTTGTTATTTTAACAATTTAAAAACCCCTTCCCCCAAGGATGCTTTATACCAAGTTTGGTTAAAATTGGCCCAGAGTTTCTTGAGAAGTTGGAAATGTGAAAAGTTTACAGACGGACGGACGGACTACGGACAAAATGTGATCAGAAAAGCTCACTCGAGCCTTCGGCTCAGGTGAGCTTAAAACGTGTTACTGCATCCGGAATAAGAATGAGATCTAATTTTGCAGCCGTCTTAATGTAAGTGGTAGCCTTTTGAAATAGACACATTTTCTCAACAATATGTACAGGAAACAAGAAGTCCATTGACAACAACGCTCACTTGAATAAATTTAATCATGATTTTTTCATCGGATTCTCAAACTTGTAATACCTATTCTGACCCAACTCTATGTCCAGAGGACATGATTTCTTGGCTTTCTTGGCCCTGAGAAAAAGATTCTTCATAGATATTTCCTAGATATTTCAATAGTACACTTGGATTCCCTATTGTGACCCCACCCTTATGGTTTCAAAAAATTTTATTTTTATATCCCCAGGATGCTTCCTAGCCCAGTTGTTCTTGACAAGATTTTTCCTGTTATTTCAAGGTAAAAAAATTATTCCATATTGTGTTCCATCATGATTCAAAAATCGAGAATCTATACCTCCCCAGGATGTTTCCATGTAAGTTATTTCAAGGTAAAAAAAAATATTCCATATTGTGTTCCATCATGATTCAAAAATCGAGAATCTATACCTCCCCCAGGATGTTTCCATGTAAGTTTAAGCTTTTCTAGCCCAGTGGTTCTTGAGAAGATTTTTCCTAGATATCTAAATGTAAAACTTGGATTCGCTAATGTGGCCCCGCACTACCCAAAGGGGTTATGATTAGATTAATTTAGAATCTACATTAACCAAGGATACGTCCATATAAGGTTAGCTTTTTGCGATCAATGGTTCTTGAGAAGATTTTTTTTCCGAGAAAAACAATTGGATTCCGTATTGTGGCCCCGCCTAACCTTAAGGTAATGATTTTGATACTTTAAATCTACACTATTTAAGGACGCTTCCAAATAAGTTTCAGTTTTCCTGGCCCTGTGGTTCTTGAGAAGAAGATTTTTAAACATTTACCCTATATATTTCAATTCAAAACATGGATTATCTATTGTGGCCCCGTCCAACCCCAAGGGCGTCATGGATTGAACAATTTAGAATCTACACTATTCATGATTGATTCCACAAAAGTTTCAGCATTCCTGGCCCAGTGGGAGAAGAATTGCCCTATATATTTTAATGTAAATCCTAAAATTGTGGCCCTCTTAGACTTGGGGTCATGGTTTGATCAATTTAGAATCTACACTACCCCTAGATGCTGTCACATAAGTCTCAGCTTCCCTGGCCCAGTGGTTATTATAAAGATAGTTTTTAAGGAACCTATCCTTTTTTCTTTTTTCCTGATTGTCTCTCCTCGTAAGGAGGCTTTATCCTTCATTTTAACATTTTAAATTTCCCTTAATCTACGAATCCTTTGTACTAAGTTTGGTTAAAACATTGGCGTAGTTGTTAAAGAGAATAAATCGAAAACGTTAATAGATTACTGGCGGACGGACAGACAGCCGGATGGATGACCAACGAACAATTGGTGATCAGAATATATAACAAGTTTGCCAAGTAAATTTGAATGTCATATATGCAACTATATGATTATTAAACACCTTTTGTTCCTTCACCGGACAAAATGTGCACAAGAAATACTTTTCTGTACAGTTAATGTAATTTCAATGTTAATTGCAAAAGATAAGATTTTGGTTTGTTTATTCGGAGCTTCCATTCAATTCAGGCATAATTCATTGCGTTTTATTAGAAGAGTTTATAAAGCATGCCTTTGTTCTTCTAATTCTATGTTTTGTTTGCGTATAACACTTCTACGGATAAGTACTTTTTCTTTTAATGCATAGTTCATGAAGTATATAGCTGATTAAATGAAGTTATGGTTATACTGCCACTTCATATTTTGTCAAATGTGATAAATTTTCTCGTTTTTGTGGTAAAACGATCAAGAGCAATATGGAGACTTGCTGCAATTGTTTCCTTTTTTGCGTTTAGGCATTCTGCGTTCCGAAGGGTTAACTCACCACCATATACAATTCCAACTGCGTACAAATCTTCTTCAACTCTGGTCAAAACAATTGATCCACTGTCTCCTCTGTCGGAAAATTGTTCAAAAGCACGATCTGGCAAAATAACCATAACATCGCCGCCAAAAACTTCAAAGTCGCTAACTTTTTCGACGAATCCCTCCGTTTTTGCAGTAGCAGCACCATATTTAAATACAAATCTGTCGGACAGTGTTGCAAGAGGTTGGTCATAAACATGTATACTTTCATTCAGGTCTTCAATGGTTTTTAGTAGCAATGAAAGTACTGATCTCTTTATTGATATAACAGAGATATCGTGCACATTGTCAACTGATCTTCCCCTTTCATATAAACATTCATTCGGCCAAATACAGCAGCCCATTGTTTTCAATACCTGGAGATGTTGGAATTTAGCAACGTCGCCTTCTTTGAAAAGATGACCGGATGTTATGGCTACAACGTTTGAAAATGTGTCATCATGATTTTGTTGACTTGAAATTTCTCCAAACATTCCTAAACTCCCTTGAATCTTTTTTTCTCCATTAACAATTTCACCCCCACATTTGATCTGACACTGCGGATTTAATGCTTCTTTTATCAACTGAAATTCTATCTTTCCCTGAAAGTGCATTCCTATTGCTTTTACGAGTTTGTTTTTAAGATTTGGATTCTGATTACTAGAGAAAATGTATAACGTTCCATCACAAAGCCTGTATCCAACGACTCCATATTTTCTTCCACTGAATAAAGAAAAAAAACTTGTTTAAATATCTATAATATTTGAAATAATTACATTTGAATGTTGAAGAGATCCGACAATTTTAAAACGCTGTTCACAAAACAAAATATGTTTCATTATTTTCTTGCTTGAACGATTAATGAATTTTAAAAGGTGTTATAATACCTACGCTTTAATCTTTTTCACACACTCTTGTGTAAGTTTTGAGTGTACACGAGATTTCCTGGCAAAAAGTTTCTCTTCAAGTTCTTCGATTTGTTTGACAAATCCGCTGATTTGTCTTGTTGCAGTTTTTGCTTTCAAAGATGATGTTATATTGTCAATTGTCTTCTCTAATTTCAAGTAGCATTTTTCATAAATTATTGATTTGTCACCGTTCACTCTCAGGACATGTGATGCATGACATTGGGCTTTCCTGACGACCAGCTTGATTTTCTTTTCAATATCAAAATGAGAATCGACGATGAAAAACAGCATTGATCTGTCGATGCCCTTCACCAAAGAGTTTAAAGAATCAAAAGAGATCTGAAAATAATCCAAAAATTTAAAGTACTGAAGGATCAATCACAAATTAATGAAAGTCACTAATTCAAAGAAATAGTCTTCACCTTATCTTCCCAAAACGAATATCCCAGATAACACACAAAAACAGATTCTTTATCGAAAGACTCGTCTTCGTCTAAAATAATAAAAATGTTCCCGTTATAAGTAAATAATTTAATTAAACATAGAATTCCTTGGAAAATACAGAAAAACAGATCCTACATTGCTTATACTGGGTTGTTTTTGTTGAAAATTGGAAGAATTCCAGGCACAATTTCTTGACATTTTCTCTGTCATCAGTGATGAAATATATGCCATCTTTTGGTTCAGGAACTGTCTTTAGTGCTTCCCGTTCTTTCCTCCAGAAATACTGCACCTCCGAGGAAATGCGTTTATATAGGTTTAATTCTGATGCACCATATTTGAAAGTGACATAAAAAGGACGGAGGATATGAGATCTTTCGTTACACCTTGGTGGACTGCAAAATAATATTCTATTGTTTGATTTAAACAAAATATTATCTAAGAACATATTTTTAAAGGTTGCATAAAATTTCAACTTTATAATTAAAGATGTTTTCTGTCGTTAATAATGCAGCAAGTTACAAAAGCATATTTAAATCATATTTATAATGGAATATCCTCATAAATTTTACATTTGAGTTTATCTATATGTACCTGCATACTCGGACCCGTTTCCGTGGTATTGGATCAGCCAAATAGAAACCTAAAATATGTTAAGTTTAATATTAACCAGTATCTGTGCCATTGAAGCTATCCTATAGCTAGGACTATGAGAAATCCTAAGATTTATTTTAGTTTAAAGTGGGGCCATCAAATATGTCCTACGTAAAGGGATATCTAGAGGTTTCATCTAGAGTTAAGACATTGCATGATCTGACCATGCATGTATTCAAGAAACTGCAAACTTAGTACAACCCTTCTTTTCTTATCATAAGTCAGTAAAGGAGGGTTTATCTATTGGTTTTAATGCCGAAAAACTTTTTTTTTTATTTTTCATCCACACCTCCGAAAAAGATGTATCTGATTTGGGTATTTTCTTTTTTATGCATCTTAGAACTAAGCTAGGCCTTTTCCCGTTTTTTGTTCTTTATTTTATCTAGCTGTTCCTCCCCCTTCCAACTTTGAAAAAAAATATTGCTTTCTACCTTTAATTAATTAATTCCAAAATGTAAAATTTCTTACTTTAATGATATTTTTTTTCGATGCAATTTATTTGAATTAATACATCAAATTAAACTGATTAAATGTTGGAATTATTGCTCACAATGTCCAGAATATTTCAAAGACATGAGATTCCTTTTGACTCATTTTATACGTAGAAACTAAAACCTAAAAACTGGTTATTATTCAGTTGAAAATCTCAGGATGAAAGGACTGCAAGTAACGTAAAGCTATCCCATTCCTGCTCTTTGTTTTGAAATAGTGGTTATGGGTTATTTCTATACCGCATCCATATAGTATTACTAACTTAGGAGCGAGAACATATTTTTTCCTGTACAGATACCCTCCGCTTTATTACTCATAAATCTTAATCAAAGAAGTGCCATTAAGTAATTAAATTTTAGGTAGCATTTGTTTATCTAATCTGTTGTACAATTATGTGTATCTTTGTTAAATATACAATACATGTATATTGTGTACAATAATTGACGAATCTATACCAAAATTGTAATAGATGTTTCACCAGTTTCCATGCGATTTATTATATACATTTTCCGCTCATTTCTCTACACATTGCTTTTGGTTTCACACCTTTTTTCTGCTTCTGAATTTCCACTTTAAAAAGCGGGTGCTGCTCATCATTTCCAAAAGGTCTTACACATTATAAAATTGGAAAATTAAGGCAAAGACTATTTAATAACATCTTTCTTTTAGCTTGTTTTACTCAATTTTTTTTACCTTCTTCAGCTCGCCAGCGTGTCACAACGCCTGATCTAGATCCTGCCATTATTCATAGCCTATAAAAAAATATGAAAATTTGCTTGGGCGGACTTTTTATTTTAACATTTAAATATAATGCATAAAATGACTCAAAAAATTGACGAAAGAACTATATGCGGTATATTGCATATACTTTCCCCCAGAAAAGTCAAATTTTGAAAACTTCCTGAAATGTGCTGAATTCAATAAATTGTAAGGGAAATATAAATTAAAAGAACATATTATAGTTTCAAAGCAGTTTATTCACAATTTTTGTTTTTATAACGTCACAAAATTGTCCGATTTTATATCCTTTTCAGAAAGAATGGACAAAGTCTCAACAATTTTAGCTTTAAAATTTATAGAGCGCATGTTTGTTCAGGAACAACATTTACATATTTCATTGATATTATCATTCTACACATTATATCAAAATATTGATCCTGAACACACATGCGCTCGGTGACTTTTACTCAAAATATCGACGAAATATGTACATTTTTCTGTAGAATTCATAAAAACTGAAATTTACGTCATGTTTGTGACGTCATTACATACATATGACGTCATTACGTATGAAAACATTCAGTGCTTTGAAGTCAGCAAATACTCCACTGTTTAAGAACTTAATTGAATATACCCCCATCAAAGTTTGATTTGGGGGGCAAATATTGGTTATTACCGAATAAAGTTCTTTATGCCGAGAAAACCATGCATAAAAATTGTATTTAAACAAGTTGTAGAGATATGATATAAGTGACAAACAAGTATTATTGAATTGAAGCTTTATTTCTATTATATGATGCAAACATAGAATAATCACATAATTTTATAATGTCTATTAAAAAAACATTAAAAATGGTTATAATTAGATTTCACCATGATTCCGACAATATTTACCTTTTGTCATCGGACAAACGGTGCATTACACGTGAAAAAAAGCCCTACCATTATTGATGTGGCGCCTTAATTGTACGACAACGTTTTAAAAAGATTAGGAAAAAATACCAACTAAATTAAAGAGACAATAATTTGCTATTGAGCTGTTAGGACACAGCAAATGCAAATTTATAGACGTTTATGTTTTCATTTGAAAAGGAAACTTGAGTAGAAATTATAAATATATCGATATTTTAACTACCTTTCTCGAAATAACGTGACATCAGCGCTACAATATGCTTTTGGGAAAAAAAAAATGGAAATCTATATGCAAAGAAGTATAATGAAATGCATTAAATGTCAGAAACCCATTAAAAAATAAAATATTCATCTTTCAAAACATTAAAAGACAATGTAAAGGATCGATTTTTTCCCTTAACATTCAATATATGAATTATAAAAGAAGACTCTCTTTATCGAAAACTTTGTGATGTCCTGTTATTGGACACTGTTAAAGATTGATTGCAAAGATTCTATAATGCTATCTTCGTAGGACCGTTTTTCGCTCGTTAGATACAAGCAATAAATCAATATGATGAACATTTTAATGATATTCACCTATCCTTGTAAAACGTCAATAGCTTTTATCTAAATTGGAACCAGCTCATTTCAGATAAATTGAGTGGAATCTTTAATATTTTTAGGTGCTGTCATCATACTTTTATCATATTTATATGATTTCTAATTTTCGTTTAGTTAAATATTTTAAGGATGATTGTTCATTTTCTAAAATATTCTTTGTCGTTTAAATTCGAAGTTGATGTTTTAAAGTTTTTTAATATTATCTTTACATTTAAATTGCACAAATGTAAAAAGGTTTACCATAAAGGGGGTGAAAACACATAGTAACATAACTCTGTTTAACCATATCAAAGTATACGTTTATATAAGTGTAAATCATGTAAACCATTCCTGTATGTTATATTTTACTATTTATTGTATACTTTAATTACCATGATCTTATATAAATATAATAGAAAAATTAAACATTTTGAAAACATGTACAAATTAAGAAATATGTTGTTCTTATCCTCTGTTTCCTGCATTGCGAGACCATGGTTACCTCATACATGATCTGTTAGTACAGCAATAGCAAACTGATTGAATACACTGACAGTCTCATAAGAATTATGAAGGTCACAATCACAATATCATGTGGTCTTTTGAGAGTATGGACAAAATATATATATGTACATGACTGAACTGTAATCTTATTTAGGTCCACCTTGTATGCTTTTTAAGCATATGTGTGACGTCATAGTTGGTTTTTCCTGCAATCAAGAAATGTAAACAAGACATGGTTTCGTTATCCTTATGTCCTTGTTTAATTAGTCGATATTGAGCTGAGTTTCAAATCTGATACTTTTAAAGTTAATAAGAAAAAAACAATGAATTTGAATAACAACATAATTTTACACATATTAAATGATAGAATTTTTGAAAATGACATGTACTAAGTTTTTGTTGTTAAAGTTGTCTTAAAAATTACGTAATTTTCCAAATCAATTTGCACTTTGATGAAAGAGGCTTGTTTTTAGAATTCTAAACCCTATTATTTCCCTGAATATTTTAAAGATACATGTCTACTGATATATTTCTGTCTATGCCGATATAAAAAAAAGTAATTGCACCGGAAACATGTAAAATCAAAACTCAATTTAGACACTGTAAGGCATATTTTTGTGCATCAAAAAAAGGTAAGAAACCTAAGATATAACTGCTTTGAGATATGTGGCACATACTAAATGGAAAATTATACAAAATATGAAAAAGTGAACTATAAGTATTTCTTTAATCAACTTAAGGTCCTTATTTCTTTAAGGACGCATTTTCCTGTAATTTTTTTTTAACTTTTGAAAAAAAAAATATATCGATATACATGTACTCCTATTGATTTATTGTGAAAAGCAATTGTTGCCAAAACGTTATTTTCATTGAAGGTAATAAATATACATTTTGTGTGTGTCGTAATAAAGTTTTCCATTTAGGATATTGAGCCAATTTTTGCCATAACAATTTAAATGTTCTTCAAAGGAATTGTGTCATGGACATAAATATTTCGTTTCAATTTCGAAAGACTCGTATTTAAGTTAAATATTAACAATGTTTGTTTGCAAAAATCTGTCATTTATGTAGATTTCTTATCAATATTATAAAAAAAAAATTTACAATTTATTATTAACAATAAAAAAGTTTACATTAAGCAAAATAACTCAATGTTTTCTTTGTAAACAAAAATAGGGAATTAACTCATCTTTAATTTCCCCTTTTTTCTAGTTTATTTTTATCGGGGCAAATATTGAAATCATTGGCGAAAAAATAATAAAACTATTCTTACCTTCATAAAATTTCTACTGAAGTTCATTACATTTACTTAA
>NW_026922779.1:0-20871 GCF_032062105.1 Saccostrea cuccullata | reverse complement strand
CTTTAAGCTTCATTAAATATTACAACATATGTGCATTTTTGACTTTAAAAACGTTTTCCCAGAGGGATACCAATTATATTCAAATTTTAACATTACACGGGTGCGCATGTGAATGCACGTGCGTAATGATCATAATTATCATCTTGTCTACACTTTCTATACATTTAGATATACTATATATTAAAGCATTTAGTCCAAAAGTATTAAAAATCACTCATTCAAGTGTATTTTTAATATCACTTGTTCCAAATGCACGCACGTGCGTGCACGTGCATGATGACCATAACCTCTTGTAGGAGGCCCTTATATCTATCTAATGTTCTAAATCCCATCCTGTTTGGTTGAAAACCAAGGGAAATATAACCATTTCAAGTTTCAGCCAATCAGATTGCAGCACACGTGCATTCGCATGAATAAATATTTTTTTTTTCTAAACATATTGTAGGATATCCTAATCCATGACCATATTTTAAATTTCAAAGGATTTCGTCAAAAAACAAAGTTATAGCCATTTAAAGTTTCAGCCAATCAGATTGCAGCACACGTGCATGCGCGTGATTTCTTGAATTTTTTTGTATATCATATTGCAGGATATCCTAATGCATGACTATGTTTTAAATTTCAAAGCATTTTTAAAAAAAAAAAAAGAAAGGAGATATAGCCATGAAAAGTTTCAGCCAATCAGATTGCAGTGCACGTGCATGCACGTGTTTTCATGATAATTGCTGTGTGTTTTAGGATATGCTAATGCATGGCTATGTTCAAAATTTAAAAGGTTTTTGTCAAAAAACAAGAAAGATATTGAGACTTTAGTTTCAGCCAATCAGAACGAAGCGCACGTGCATGCGCGTGAGATCTAGCTATTTTGACCATGCTATCTTGTCTATACTACTAAAGTATCCTTACATTATGAGTTTCAAAAAATTTCATCAAAAAATAGAAAAGTTACGGCAATATCCATTATATTGGTCATTTCACGTATTGCACGTGCACGCTCTTGCAAGCACGTGCGCGCAAAATGACCTTTGTTCCGCAAATCTACATAACATGCCTACTGACCCTAAAAAGGTTTTACCTAAGTCGGATGTGTAGTTGACAAGATCACTCGCAGACAAATTTTTCCCAGGAAGAAAAATAATAAGAACTAGAGCCGAGCTCGTTGCAAAGCAACGAGTAGGTCTTCCGTCCTGTTTGACCGGAAGTAACTTTCATTAAAAAAAAAAAAAGAGTGATGAAGTCCCAAAATGGTTTAATCCTTCAAATCTACGTTATTTATTGCAAAATTAAGCCATTTTCGGCAACTTCGGGTTTGACCGGAAGTGACGACGATGGACGAGAAATTAAGATTTAAGCTTCCAATGACATATAATATCCAAAAACCTGTCAAAAACAGCAAAAATATGCAATTTTTGACTACTTCCAGTTGAACCGGAAGTGACGTCGCCGGACGTATATTGACGACGCCATTAGATAGAGCTTGACATTTTGAACAACTTTGCTTCTTTGACGTATTACAAAATCTCAAAGCTTTTTGAGATATAAAGAAATAACTTTCGGCCCCTTTTGGCCCTTTATTTTAGGGGCCAGTCCCTTATCGTTGATATCTTTCGAAAGACCGTGACATTCTTCACATCTTTTGTTCTATATGTCTTTACAAAATATTAATGTGTAAAAAGATATTGCCAAAAATGTGTGAAAAAATTCTATATTCCCGATATGTCTTTTTTCGAGCCATAGCGAGCGCCGACGTGTTGCACTTCCGGAGAAAAAGAAAGGTGTGTGTCACATCAGCAGATGTTGCTCTATCATCGCTAAAATATCTTAAGTTTCTATCTAAAAGCACTTTTGAGAAAAATGCTGGACAATGTGACCCTCTGAAAATCACTTAATCGCGGAAATCTCAAAACCGGAAGTGACGTCATAAAAAAGAAAAATTATATATCAGGTTTGATTGATGTTCCATCAGTCCTGAAAGTTTCATGAAAATCGATCGAGCTGTTTCCGAGAAATCGCGTGCACAAAATCGGTAAGAAAAAAAACAATAATAAAATTAACTAGAGCTGAGCTCGTTGCAAAGCAACGAGAAGGTCTTCCGTCCGGTTTTGACCGGAAGTGCCAGAAGTGACGTGAACAAAAGAAAGCAATGAGCGAAGTAGTCTCCAGTGATTATATAATTTCAATTTTGCATTAAAGCCTTCAAAATAAGCTATTTTGGCTACTTCCGGTTTGACCGGAAGTGACGTCGACAGACGGAAAATTAAGCTATCAGCTTTTAGTCACATATGTTACCCAAAAGCCTGCCAAGAACAGCAAAAATATGCAATATTTGACTACTTCTGGTTTGACCGGAAGTGACGTCGCCGGACGTATTTTGACGACGCCATTAGATAAAGTTTGACATTTTCAACAACTTTGCTTCTTTGACGTATTACAAATTCGCAATACTTTTTGAGATATAAAAGAAAAACTTTCAGCCCCTTTTGGTCCTTAATCATAGGGGCCAGCCCTTTGTCGTTTATATTTTTCGAAAGATCGTGACATTCTCTACAACTTTTGTTCTATATGTCTTTTCAAATTGTTAACATATAAAAAGATATTGCAGAAAAGGTGTCAAAAATTTCTAAATACTCGATAGGACTTTTTTCGAGCCATAGCGAGCGCCGACGTGCGGCACTTCCGGGAAAAAAGAGTGGTGTGTGACAAAAGAGCATACATTGCTCTATCATCGCTGAAAATCTCAACTTTCTGTCCTAAGTAATTTTCGAGAAAAATGATGGACAATGAGACCCCCTGAAAATCACTAAATCGCAAAAATCTCAAAACCGGAAGTGACGTCATCAAAACAAAAAATTATGTATCAGCTTTGTTTGATGTTCTATCAGTCCTGAAAGTTTCATGAAAATTTATCCAGCCGTTTTTGAGAAATCATGTGCACAAAATCGGTAAGAAAAAAAAACAATAATAATTATAATAATAACTAGAGCAAAGCTCGTTGCAAAGCAACGAGTAGGTCTTCCGTCCGGTGTTGACCGGAAGTAACGAAAGTGACATTTAAAAAAAAAGCAATGAGCTAAGTCGTCTCAAGTGACTTTATAATTTCAATTTTGCATCAAAAACCTTCAAAATAAGCGATTTTTGGCTACTTCCGGTTGGACCGGAAGTGACGCCGACGGACAAAAAATTAATTTTTTTGCTCCCAGAGACATATGTTATCCAAAAACATGTCAAGAAAGGCAAAAATACGCGTTTTCGACTACTTCCGGTTTGGCCGGAAGTGACGACGCCGGACGTATTTTGAAAACACCAACAGATAGAGCTTGACATTTTGAACAACTTTGCTTCTTTGACGTATTACAAATTCTCAATATTTTTTTAGATATAAAGAAAAAACTTTTGGCCCCTTTAGGCCCCTCATTTTAGGGGCCAACCCCTTTTACAAGATATTATTTGAAAGATCTTGAAATTCTACACTTCTTTTGTTCTATATGTTTTAACAAAATATTTTCAGGTAAAAAAATATCGTAGAAAAGGTGTTAAAAATTTTGAAACTCGCGATGCGACAATTTTCGGGCCATAGCGAGCGCCGACGTGCGGCACTTCCGAAAAAAATGAAATACTTTATACATATCTATAGACTTTGGTCTATCATGCCTCAAAGTTTCATGATTCTATCTTGAGCCATTATTGAGAAAGTCTGGAGACAACCTGACCCTTCAAAAATCATAAAATCGACAATATCTCCAAACCGGAAGTGACGTCATCAAATCGGAAAAAAATGCATAAGGTTCAAGTTATGTTACATAAGTCCTGAAAGTTTCATGGAAATCCATTGAGCCGTTTTTGAGAAATCGCGTGCACAAAATCGGTAAGAAAAAAAAGAATAATAACTAGAGCAAAGCTCGTTGCAAAGCAACGAGAAGGTCTTCCGTCCTGTTTGACCGGAAGTGACGTCAGCAAAAAGAAAGCAATGAGCTCAGTCGTCTCCAGTCACTTTATAATTTCAATTTTGAATCAAAACCTTAGATGATAAGCTATTTTTGGCTACTTCCGGTTTGACCGGAAGTGATGTCGACGGACAGAAAATTGTTGTGCTTCTTGTGTATATGTTACCCAAAAACTTGTCAAGAACAGCTTAAATATGCATTTTCTGACTACTTCCGGTTTGACCGGAAGTGACGTCGCCGGACGCATTTTGACGACTTCAATAGACTAAGCTTGAAATTTTGAACAACATTCCTTCTTGGAAGTATAACATTCTCAATACTTTTTGAGATATCTGGAAAAAAAATTTGGCCCCTCTAGATCCCTTAATTTAGGGGTCAGCCCTTTTTTCGAGGTATCATTCAAAAGATCTTGTAATTCTGCACAAATTTTGTTCTATATGTTTTAACAAAATATTTTTAGTTTAGAAGATAAAAAGCAAAATATGTGTAAATTTTCGCTCTTTTAGGCATCCTAATTTTTGACCCCTATATTGCATCATCTTGAATAGAGAAATCGAAAAACAAAAACCACTATGCACAACTTCAACCCTTCTATTATCTAAAATCAGTAAAATTTTTGCCCAAGCTTTTGCCGTCTCTGAGCCTTTGTCTGGAAACGAAAGCCTATAAATTTTCGTTTAAAGGGAAATAACTCAAAACCGGAAGTGACTTTTTGAAATTTTATATAACATTCTAATAGAGTTTAGAAACGTCTATCAACACTGAAAATTTGAGCAAAATCCATCGAGAAATGAGTGAAATATGAGGTCTCAAAGTTAGCGTCTAGGAAAAGGAAAAAAAAGAATAATAAGAACTAGAGCAAAGCTCGTTGCAAAGCAACGAGTAGGTCTTCCGTCATGTTTGACCGGAAGTGGCTTTCATTTTTAACAGAAATGAGAAATAACGTCCAAAAATGGTTTGATTCCTCTAAATCCATGTTAATTATTGCAAAAATAAACCATTTTCTGTTACTTCCGGTTTGACCGGAAGTGACGACGACGGACGGAAAATTAATTATAATGCTCCCAGAGACATATGTTACCAGAAAACTTGTCAAGAACGGCAAAAATACGCGTTTTCCGACTACTTCCGGTTTGACAGGAAGTAACGATGCCGGACGTATTTTGACGACTTCAATAGATTACGCTTGACATTTTGAACAATTTTGCTTCTTTGACGTATCACAAATTCTCAATACTTTTTGAGATATAAAGGAAAAAATTTCGGCCCCTCTAGGACCCTGATTTAAAGGGCCAGCCCTTTTTTCGAAATGTCATTTGAAAGATCTTGAAATTCTACACCTTTTTTGTTCTACATGCTTTAACAAAATATTTCTAGGTAAAAAGTTATCGTTGAAAAAGTGCTTAAAATTTTGAAATTCTTAATAGGACTATTTTCGGGCCATAGCGAGCGTCGGCGCTTCGTACTTCCGGTAGTTGTGATATACTTAGTGCACTTCTCCAAAAGTTGCTCTAGCATCACTGAAAATTTCAAACTTCTGTGTTAAGTGCTTTTTGAGAAAACTGCCGGACAAAGTGACCCTCTAAAAATCACTAAATCGCAGAAAACTCCGAACCGGAAGTGACGTCATCAAAATCAAAAAATATATCTCTAGATTTTTTGATGTTCTATCACACCTGAAAGTTTCATGAAAATCGATCGAGCCGTTCTCGAGAAATCGTGCGTACAAAATCGGTAAGAAAAAAAAACAATAATAATAAAAATAGTGGAAAAGAAACCTAAGAAAAACAATAAGGTCTTCCGCTGAAGACGGAAGACCTTAATAATAAAAGTGAAAAAGAAACCTAAGAATAACAAGAAGGTCTTCCGCTGAAGACGGAAGACCTTAAAAATAGTGGAAAAGAAACCTAAGAATAACAAGAAGGTCTTCCGCTGAAGACGGAAGACCTTAACTAGATGAGATCTCGTTGCGAGCAACGAGTAGGTCTTCCGTTGAATTTCTCGATAAGATGAGATGTGATTTTGACTGAGATATTCGTTAAAAGAGAATGACATTTCGTTTTCCTTCATTAATTTTAAAGTTTCTGTTTTTTATCACAATATTTTGAACATCTTTTGTTCAATATGGCTTATAAAAATACACCCTCCTCTCGATACGTAAAGCATAAAAAATATATCATTTTGGCCCCTTGCAACCACTTATTACGTAATATATGATCACAATTTTATAATATATTGTTGCTAATCGTTGAGATAAATACTTTTGCGTAAATAATGTATAAAAAAATATTGATCATTAGAGAGTTATAGCTTAAAGACTTTCAGCCCCTCTGAGCCCCTTATTTGAGGGGTCAGCCCCATTTTCTTGATATCAAATGAAAGGTTTTGTGATTTTGAAGATTTTTTGTTCAACACTTATTCAGAGATTTCTATTCGTTGTGGAGATATGCTAAATGTAAATATTTAGGGGTCACTCCTACGAGTCCTTAATGGTGCCATTTTACAAAAATTCAAAGTATGCATATTGTTTAGAACATTATTCTGACCATCTTTTGTTCAATATTGCTTTTCAAAATATTCCCCCTTTTCGAGATATAAAGCGTCAAAGATTTGACATTCTGGCCCCTTGTGACCCCTAATTACGTTACATATGATCAAAATTGTTTCATATATTGTTGCAAATCGTCAATATAAATACTTTTGTTTCATTAATGTATAACAAAATATTGATCATTAGAGAGTTATAGATAAAAGACTTTTGGCCCCTCTGAGCCCCTAATTTGAGGGGTCAGCCCCATTTTCTTGATATCAAATGAAAGGTCTTGTGATTTTGAAGATTTTTTGTTCAACACTTATTCAGAGATTTCTATTCGTTGTGGAGATATGCTAAATGAAAATATTTAGGGGCCACTGCTACAAGTCCTTAATGGGGCCGTTTTACAAAAAATCAAAGTATGCATATTGTATAGAACATTATTCTGACCATCTTTTGTTCAATACTGCTTTTCAAAATATTCCCCCTTTTCGAGATATAAAGCGTCAAAGATTTGACATTCTGGCCCCTTGTGACCCCTAATTACGCAAGATATGCTTAAAAGTTAATAATATATTGTTCCAAATGGTCTAAAATTAAAAAATATCGATAAATCGAGCGGAAAAATGATAAAAATTTTTGGTCACACGGGGGATCGAACCCGGGTCTCCCGCGTGACAATCCAACGTGCTAACCCTTTAGCCATTTGGATCGCCGCTTCGCGTTTTTAAATGCAAATATCTCGAGATTGGTTTTTTCGATTTTCAAACAAATTACATATTTCGCTTCTGCAAAAGGGTCTCTAATCAAATTTAAAACAAAAATTTTAAAAAACAAAACTTGAAAAATTGCGTTTTTTTAATTTGCTTCCGGTAGCGACCGGAAGTATTGATGACACGCGAATAAGTGATTCTGCAAAGCTATAAGTCATGAACTATCATCTCGAATAAGTCTCCAGTTCATATCTTAAACAGTTTTTGCTACTAAGTTCAGACAAAATTGCATTTTAAAATCAAAAAATTTTAGATATCTCACTACCGGAAGTGACGTCATCAACAAAAAATTCCAATAACGTTCAGATCAGTACCTATCAGATGTGAAAGTCTCATGAGAATCGGCCCAGTGGTTTACGAGAAATCGCGTGCACAAAATTGGTAAGAATAATAATAATAACTAGATACGATCTCGTTGCGAGCAACGAGTGGGTCTTCCGTCCGATTCTTGATGAGATGAGATAAGATTTTGATTGAGATTTTTATTCTAAAATAATGATTTTCCATATTCTGTTAAAAGACATTGAACGTTTAAGATTTTTAGAAATCGGCTTTTGGCCCCTCACAGCCCCTAATTTTAGGAATCAGCCCTTTTTCTTGATTTCATCTTAAAGCTCCTAGTATTTTGAACATTTTTTGTTCAACAACTATTCAGAGATTCTATTTCGTTTTCGAGTTATTTGCAAAAGAAATATTTAGGGGCCAACCCTTCAATACCTTAATGGGTACGCTTAGCAAAAAATGAAAGGTTGCATATTGTTCAGAACATGATTTTGAACATCTTTTGTTCAATATTGCTTATCAAAATATTTCTCCCTTTCATGATATAAAGCATCAAAGATTTAGCATTCTGGCCCCTTGTGGCCCCTAATTATGTACCATACGACATAAAAACCATAATATATAACTGTAGATGGTTGAGATAAACATCTTTGCTTCAGTAATGTATTACAAAATATTAACTAATAAGGAGTTATCGATTGAAGATTTTGGCCAATCTTGGCCCCTAATTCGAGTGCCCAGTCCCTTTTTCGGGATCTCATCTTAAAGATCTTTTGATTTTGAACATTTTTTGTTCAATATTTATTCAGAAATTCTTTTTCGTTTTTGAGTTATTTGCAAAAGAAATATTTAGGGGCCAACCCTTCAACTCCTTAATGGGGACGTTTAGCAAAAAATGAAAGGTTGCATATTGTTCAGAACATTATTTTGAACATCTTTTGTTCAATATTGCTTATCAAAATATTTCTCCCTTTCATGATATAAAGCATCAAAGATTAAGCATTCTGGCCCCTTGTGGCCCCTAATTATGTAACATACGTCATAAAAACCTTAATATATAACTGTAGATGGTTGAGATAAACATCTTTGCTTCAGTAATGTATTGCAAAATATTAACTAATAAAGAGTTATCGATTGAAGACTTTTGGCCC
The DNA here is from genome assembly GCF_032062105.1 of Saccostrea cuccullata. Lineage (NCBI taxonomy): Eukaryota > Metazoa > Mollusca > Bivalvia > Ostreida > Ostreidae > Saccostrea > Saccostrea cuccullata. The sequence continues at coordinate 12,188 of NW_026922779.1, read as the reverse complement.
TTCTTGGCCCCTAATTCGAGTACCCAGCCCCTTTTTCGGGATCTTATCTTAAAGATCTTTTGATTTTGAACATTTTTTGTTAAATAATTATTCAGAAATTCTTTTTCGTTTTTGAGTTATTAGCAAAAGAAATATTTAGGGGCCAACCCTTAAACTCCTTAATGGGGACGTTTAGCAAAAAATAAAAGGTTGCATATTGTTCAGAACATTATTTTGAACATCTTTTGTTCAATATTGCTTATCAAAATATTTCTCCCTTTCATGATATAAAGCATCAAAGATTTAGCATTCTGGCCCCTTGTGGCCCCCTAATTATGTAACATGCGACATAATTACCATAATATATAACTGTAGATGGTTGAGATAAACATCTTTGCTTCAGTAATGTATTACAAAATATTAACTGATAAAGAGTTATCGATTGAAGACTTTTGGCCCCTCTTGGCCCCTAATTCGAGTGCACAGCCCCTTTTTCGGGATCTCATCTTAAAGATCTTAAGATTTTGAACATTTTTTGTTCAATAACTATTCAAATATACTTTTTCGTTTTTGAGATATTAGCAAAAGAAATATTTAGGGGCCAACCCTTAAACTCCTTAATGGGGACGTTTAGCAAAAATTGAAAGGTTGCAGATTGTTCAGAACATTATTTTGAACATCTTTTGTTCAATATTGCTTATCAAAATATTTCTCCCTTTCGAGATATAAAGCATCAAAGATTTAGCATTCTGGCCCCTTGTGGCCCCTAATTATGTACCATACGACATGAATATCATAATATATAGTTGTAGATTGTTAAGCTTAACATTTTTTGTTCAGTAATATATACCAAAATATTGATTGTTAAAGAGTTATCGATTAAAGACTTCTGGCCCCTTTTTGCCCTTAATGTGATGAGTCAGCGCTTTTTTCTTGGTATATTATGAAAGATCTTGATATTCTGCACAAATGATGTTCAGTATGTTTTAACAAAATATTTATACTTTAAAAGATATGATGCGAAACGTCTCAAAAAATCGGTCATGATTCGTGTCCTAAATTTTGACCCCTACCGAGCTCCCATACTAGGCACTTCCGGAAAATATCCTGACCATGTTGCAATATGGCAACATGTCCTCTATCATGCCTGAAAAAATCAGCTTTCTAGCTTGAGCCGTTTTTGAGTTCCATCACAGACAAGGAGGTCATCAAAATTTCGATCAAAGGGCGATAACTTCCGACCGGAAGTGAATTTTCAAAAAATGAAAAAAACGTATAAGGTTTAGATAAAGATACACCTTCTCCGAAAATTTGAAGTAAATCGGTCGAGTCATCTCCGAGAAATCTTCTGCACAAAAATTGTAAAGAAAAAAAAGAATAATAACTAGATACGATCTCGTTGCGAGCAACGAGTGGGTCTTCCGTTCGATTCTTGATGAGATGAGATCAGATTTTGATTGAGATTATCTTTCTTAAGTAATGATTTTCCATATTCTGTAAAAAGACATTGAACAATACAGACTTCTAAAATCGACTTTTGGCCTTTTACGGCCGCTAATATTAGGGATCAGCCCTTTTTTCTTCATAACATTTTAAAGCTCTCAGGATTATGAACACTTTTTGTTCAACAACTATTCAGAGATTCTTTTTCGTTTTCGAGTTATTCGGAAAAGAAATATTAAGGGACCAGCCCTTCAACTCCCTAATGGGGACGTTTAGCGAAAAATGAGAGGTTGCATATTGTTCAGAACATCATTTTAAACATCTTTTGTTCAATATTACTTATCAAAATATTTCTCACTTTTGAGATACAAAGCGTCAAAGATTTTGCCTTCTGGCCCCTTGTGGCCCCTAATTATGTAATGTACGACTTCAAAATCATAATATACAGTTGTAGATTGTTGAAATAGACATTTTTGCTTCAGTAATGTATTACAAACTATTGACTGTTAAAGAGTTATCGAAAAAAAGACTTTTAGCCCCTCTTGGCCCCTAATTTGAGTGCCCAGCCCCTTTTCCTGGATTTCATTTTGAAGCTCTTAGGATTATGAACACTTTTTGTTCAACAACTATTCAGAGATTCTTTTTCGTTTTCAAGGTATTTGCAAAGGAAATATTTAGGGGCCAACCCTTCAACTCCCTAATGGGGACGTTTAGCGAAAAATGAAAGGTTGCATATTGTTCAAAACATCATTTTGAACATCTTTTGTTCAATATTACTTGTCAAAATATTTCTCCCTTTCGAGATATAAAGCAACAACGATTTAGCATTCTGGCCCCTTGTAGCCCCTAATTACGTAATACACGACATAAAAATCATAATATACAGTTGTAGATTGTTGAGATAAACATTTTTGCTTCAGTAATGTATAGCAAAATATTGACTGTTAAAGAGTTATCGAAAACAGATTTTTAGCCCCTCTTGGCCCCTAATTTGAGTGTCCAGCCCCTTTTTCTGGATTTCATCTTAAAGCTCTTAGGATTTTGAGCACTTTTTGTTCAACAACTATTCAGAGATTGTTTTTCGTTTTCGAGTTATTTGCAAAAGAAATATTTAGGGGCCAACCCTTTAACTCCCTAATGGGGACGTTTAGCGAAAAATGAAAGGTTGCATATTGTTCACAACATGATTTTGAACATCTTTTGTTCAATATTACTTATCAAAATATTTCTCACTTTCGAGATATAAAGCGTCAAAGATTTGGCATTCTGGCCCCCTGTGGCCCCTAATTATGTACTATACGTCATAAAAATTATAATATATAGCAGTAGATTGTTGAGATAAACATTTTTTCTTCAGTATTATATTACAAAATATTAACTGATAAAGAGTTATCGAAAAAAGACTTTTGGCCCCTTTCAGCCCCTAATGTGATGAGTCAGCACTTTTTTCTTGATATCATATGAAAGATCTTGTTGCTCTGCACAAATGATGTTCAGTATGTTCTTACAAAATATTTATACTTTAAAAGATATGATGCAAAATGTCTCCAAAAATCACTCATGATTCGTGTCCTAAATTTTGACCCCTACCGAGCTTCCATACTAGGTACTTCCGGAAACTATCCAAACTCCCAGTAACATGGGGACATGTCCTCTATCATCACTGAAAATTTCAGCGCTCTAGCTCAAGGCGTTTTCGAGAAAATGAACGGACAAGGAGGTCCTCTGAATTTTGATAAAAGGGCGATAACTCTAGACCGGAAGTGATTTAAACAAAATCCTTCAGCCGGTATAAACTTCAGATTATGTTGCAACATCCTTGAAATTTTGAAGCAAATCCATCCAACCATCTCTGAGAAATCTTCTGCACAAAATTTGTGCAGAAAAAAAGAATAATAATAATAAGAAAAGTGAAAAAGAAACATAAGAATAATAGAAGGGTCTTCCGCTGAAGACGGAAGACCCTAATAATAGGGAAAAAGAAACCGAAGAATAACAAGAAGGTCTTCCGTTGGTAAAAAGAAACCGAAGAATAACAAGAAGGTCTTCCGTTGGAGATAATAATAAGAAACAGAGTAAAAACAATATGTTCCCCAACTTCGTTTGTGGATTATAACAAGACGTTATCTTACTTTACTATATAGTTAATGATGAATTTATCTCTAAAGTGGCAATATTGGAACAACTACCCGAAACATTTATACGCTCATGTTTTAATGGGGTTGCAAAATGGGTGTTTCTTAAAGATTTAATGCAAACCCTTTGGGGTAATCAGATAAGTAAATGCTTATCTATAGTGCATGAAAGTAAAAAAAATGAAATTAATAAACTAAAAATTTTGACGAAAAACTGAGGCAAAAATATGTACTTGCGGCTGTATATAACTGTTCTAAAAAGCTAATTGTTCAATTTCATATTTAACAGTTTTGAGCAGTAGTAGACATCATATTGAATAGCACAAGATACTATTTCCTAAATCCGTTGGAAAATCATCAACATAGATATGTCTTGTATACAATATTGATAAAGGGAAAATATACAACGACACCCATTCTGTCCATTCTGTTCAAACTGCACATTTATTCTTAGAAAGCAACAGTTTATAATAAGACACTGTTAACGTCTGAGTAAATAAATTGTAAATAAATAAGTAAATAAATAAATATGAATATTTCATTCATATAGAGAAGTCACCATTTACTGGTGAAGGACTTCGAATTTTGACCTTTACTCGGCACTCAGGGCAAATGAACAATGATGGATCTTTGTTGTTCCAACGCCTGCAGTGACAGGGAACCTCGGTTTTTAAGGTCTCACTCGAGACTCACAGCTTCACTTCAAGTGCCGAGCGCATTGTGAAGGAACATTTCCAACCCATTTTTTATCGACTTAGGTCAATCGCAGGCGAGATTCAAACTCTCGGAGTGAGCCCTTTACCTCCATTGCAACCTTGAATGTTGGAATACAGTATATGTCTTTTCTTAATTCTACCAACCATTATATATGTACTTTAAAATAATCCTTGCTATTTTGTTACACACTGTCAGTGAATTTATTTTGCTTGATATTTCAATAAAAACATCCAAATTCTTCTTATGAGAAAGAAACGCAACAAGCCACTTTATTTGCTTGTTATACATGTACGTGTACACAACAAACACTAAATACAAATATAATACAAATGCTACTACTACAGTTTTTAGAAGACAGTTACTTTTGCCGTCTTATGTTAGCCTATCGACGGCAAGAAAGTTGCTCCTATGTAGAAGGTGGTAAAGTATTTTTTCAAATGCTATTTACTGAGACAATATATACTTTGTATCAGAAAAATATAACTTATGTGATAAAAAATATGACTAATGTGATACAGATTAAAAATTGGCTTCGGTCTTGTCACACTGTCAAAAATTAATACATCTAAGACAGTCCGATAAAATTAAGTCGCCAGCTGGCTTCTTATCACAACTAGAAGTACATGTATTTGAGCATTAAGTCACTAAATAAACACGCCGCGTTCCATATGTTTATTTGACAAAATCCATGTTTTGACCCGAGAGACCAAAAATAAATGTCAGAACAAAGTGTAAGATAGAATCTGTGAAAGTTTCATTATATGTTATAAAGTGGTATAGTAGGAGTTGTGTAAGAGATGGGCACCCTTTAATATCCCCAGCAATTTTCAAGCGGAGGTATAAAATAGTCGTCAGGCAATTACTAGTATAAAACGTATTCGTTAGACATCGAGAGGGTTTTACAGCTTAGCCATGGTTTGCAACGACGTCAAACACGTTACATGTACATTAATTTCGTTTACATGAATTTTATGAAATATTCATTAGAGGTATGATACCATCAAGGACTTTTTACAAGATTGATGCTTTTTATGGCTCATTTAACATAAATATCGAAACGATACCAGTACCTTTGTCAAGTGAGGATTTTATTAACAAATAATTGACCACACCTGCAGTCCACTTTATGATTGTTTTCACAGCTGTCAAACAAGGCAGCAGAGAGAACACAATAGCACTCTAAATAAACAAATTAAGATATTCAACATTTAATTTTCATCTAGTAAACATACCAGAGGAAATTTTGAAATGGGATTTGAATGCCAGAGAAAGATTTGTTGAGAGTTTCCGCCATGGAAAAGTAGAAATGTTCCGTGCACGTGGTATGATTGTGGGATGCGCAGGCGCAGGTAAAACAACTCTTCTTAGAAAGCTTCAAAGGAATTACCAAGAAGATAATCAACCTACAGAGACAACGGTCGGTCTAGAGGTCCATGAAGATTTGTTTGAAATTAAAGATGGCACGTTATATGGTAATTCTTCTTTATGTATCGACATTTTTTTAATAGTTTAAAATGATTCCAGAACTCATGCATTTATACCGCTGAAATTTTATAGATGCACTGGAAGTAAATCTCATTTTGTTTGTATTTTGGAATGACTGATTAATATGCTCTAATATAATTATTATTTTGGTATTTTGTTTCGTAACATCAGATTTCATCGATAGTGAGGAAAATATTCCTGGTCCAAGATTTTTATGGGACGATGAAGAGGAAGAAAAACGAAAGGTTATCAAAGACATTCTCCATCACAGCAGCCGTGGTACAAAGCTGATTAGTATGACAGACTTTGCAGGACAAGTGGCTTATTACGCATGTCACCAGGTTTACTTGTCACGGAGAGCGTTCTATATCGTGGTCGTTGATATGTCCAAGGGTCTAGATGAAGAAGTAAGAATTTACCACACTGATCGCCATAACCCTGAGGGCTCCTTGTTCCATTCCTGGAAATACAAAGGTGGGTTTCAACAAAAACAATGTTTTTATCCTTTAATTCTACACACCAACCGATATTTCCTCTGATACATTTTATTTTTATATGCATAATTCATATTGATGAATTCTAATAAGAAAACAATGCTTTCCTTTCTTTAATTGAACACATTAAGGGATGTTTTCTCAATACTTTTTACATGTACAACCCTAGTATTCACATAAAAAACTGAATCGTTAAAAATCTGTTAAATACTATTGGCAAATAAATACTGTAACATGTTCATGTATAGAGCATTAAGTTTTTAACATTTATTTGTTTGTTTACGATTTTATTTACTGCTTCTTGTTGTCAAAATAAAAAAGTAAAGGCCAAATAAAGTAAAAAATTTAAGGTACCTTTTGATGATTTATTTTTTAAACGTTTCAATAGGACATATAAAAGTGTCTATTTCATTAATAAAAATATCAGATTTTAGTATAAATCAAAACTTAATTGATTATGTGATTGAATAATTTAGAATAATTGACATTTGCATAAAGGTTGATGATTTAATCTAATAAACTTATGTCAACAAAGAACATTTTAAATATGTCTCAAGTTGACTGCAAGGTTAGGCCGTTCCAAGTTCTTTCTATGTTTATAGTCCGGGAACAAATTGGGTTTGAAATTAAGAAATTATAAACAAACGCAAATTAAAATCGATAAACATTAATCTATGAAACGCAATGAACACTTTTAGTATCAACATCATTATTCTAAGTTGTGTAATAAATTATTCTTGTTTCAATTAAGTAGTAGTGTACGAGTAGAAGTTACTACGCAATAATAATTCTTAAATGAAGATTTACAATTCTTCTATTTTGCTTACAATATTGTCTTTACCCTTTGATATCTGTGGGGTTTTGATCTGTTTTTGAATTTAATAGGATAGGTGCTAAACAAAGTAAACTTTGATCAGCCTTTACGTTCGACATGACCGACTACATTTTTAAGTCTCGCTAAAATACGAAATTAACTTTAAAATGTATGTTTGTTCATAAACTAACATTATATTAAGGTTTGTTTGTTTCTTTTTTTGTTGTTGTTGTTGTTGTTTTTGTTTTTTTTTTAACCTATCAAATTATTCTTTGCAAACGATCATATTGATGAAAGTCATGAGAGTGATGAGAACGATACAAAAGAAAAAGAAGTGGATTAGAGATTACCAGCAATTACATGTAGCTTTCGATCATGGCTCCACTGAATTACACACATGGTTTAGTCTATTCACAGCGATTTTAAAGAATTTATACCCATCTTATAAATTAATTTTATGTAGGGAAAATCACTAGAGGTATAATAAAACTAAATAACACACGAAATAAAGATATGGTAAGATGTGTTTATTCCTTTGATTATTAGAGAAGTAATATTTCAATAACTGTAATCATCAGGTTATTAATTGTCATAATGAGCTAAACACTAAAATCATATATATTATTCGTTCCTAGTCTTTGATGTTTGGGATTCGTTCAATGCATACATGTACATTCATATGATATTGAACTTTTCAGACTATTTTCATTTCTGGTTGCAATCCATACAGACATACTGTGATGTTGGAGATACACAAACAATCCAGGAAAGCACAAAGTCAAGATCCAGCGTTCATCCTGTTATAATTGTTGCTTCTCATGCAGATGAAGTGGTAAGAAAACAATGCAAATCCTACAAAGTAATCAACACAAAAAGGAGTTTGCTGATGCATAATTAATAGTTGTTTCATGATCTTGCGTCTTCATATTCAATGATTTGTCTGTTTACACAAATGACAAAAAGCGCATGGTGGGTATGCCAATTAAAAGGGAAAGCTCACTCCTCGCTGGCACTTAGTCCAACTCTGTTTTAGATAGAGGTATATGTTTGCTCTGCTCACTATTTGACATCTTTTGCAGGACATTTGGGACTTAATTGTAGCACTATACAAGTAATAAAACAGATCTGTATTGAATGAATGTCTTACACTAGACTAACATATATTGTATTTGCATATTATGAATTCATTTTCATCCTTATAAGACATCGGCAAATCAAGTAGGAATCCAACAAAATCACTAGGGTCTCATACTGTACAACAAGCAAGGTATTTTTGAACTTCGTGAGGAACATATAGTATATGTTTTATTATATAATACTTCTATTTATCATTAATTATATATATAAGCCTCTTGTTTCACTTTTTGGGATACTCAATTTCATTAATATTATAACTATGTTTATTAATTACTATTTGTGAAGGCTAACATATTATAATCACAATCTTAAATTATTTTTAAAACAGAACGAGGATTTGCAAAAAAGGTTTTACGAGGAACTGGAAAACTGCTTATCTGATGAACAATCTTTGAAACACCTTATGTCTCGAAACAGATATTTAAATGTCGCATGTCCACCGAATAAATTGCAACCAAAACAAGAGGACTCAATTGAACCCCTCAGAAAATGTATGGTAGAAACTGTAGAAAAGATGCCACAGTGGGGAGAGAAAATTCCTATGAAATGGGCAAATCTTGAGAAAGTCCTGATTGGGATGAAAAAAAATGGCGTGAAGGTGATTAAAGTTAAAAAACTTCTTGAAATAGAAGAGGTGGATTTACCTAGCGATAAAAATCTTAATGATGGCCTTCGGTTCCTACACGAAATGGGTCAAATCGTTTATTTCGCGGACGAGAAAATGAAGGATATTATTATTGTAAACGTTCAGTGGTTTGTTGATGCCTTTAAATACATCATAACTGATGAAAAACATCTAGCAAGAAAAGGTAGCAAAAATCTTTTAATTACCACGGGGAGAATTACAGAAAACGAGCTGAAAGAGACTTGGGAAAACTCTAAAAACAATTATATTGAACATAAAGACGAGATTTTACCATACATGGACAAACTAGGTTTAATGACAGAAATTCCGGATGATTCTAAGGGTAAAACCTATTACATCCCGAGCATGAACAGAACTAAACTTACCGATGATTGTAGATATGTAATCAAAAAGGGACAAAAAACATCGATTATGGTATTCCATTTCAAAACGTACTTGCCTCATTTTTTCTTCTTTAGGCTGGTAGTTAACTGCTTTAAGAAATGGAAGCCACTTGATATGGAGTTCTTTTGTAAAAATGCAGCATTCTACACGGTAGAAGATGCTAGCCATTACATCGCAATTGCTGTTAACAAAACGTCCATTCAGTTACAGGTTTTTTCTGCAGATAAAGATATGAATCTGCAGTCAGAATGCGTCATACAGATCAGAGATACGGTGGAAAGTCTAATTAACGAAGTAACGCAAACTTTTCACAGACACATTGAGTATGAGAGAGGTTTTTCATGTACAGTTATAAACATTACAGATGAGGATGACGAGTATTTCCTGAGGGAAAGTCAAATTGTAGAAATAAAATCAATTACCGGGAAAGAAAAAAGATCATTTCCTAAACATGTTCTTCGGAATCCGCATGATATAAACAAATATCAAATGATGCAATTCTGGTTCAAATAAATCGTTACTTCCTTTTCACATTCGCAAAAGTAAGAAATACAGTGAAGAGTCTGATTACAGAAATAACACAAACTTTTCACAGACAAGTTGATTATGAGATAGGATTTTACTGCCTAAAAAAGAACATTACAGTTGAGAATCAAGATTTTTTTTTATTGGTGAAAATGACGTCATGAAAGTAGGAACAAATTCTGGTAAATAGCAAAGAATTTTTCTAAAATATACCATGGATTACATGCATCATTTGACAAACAAGGTATAATGAGATTCTAGTTCTAAAAAGAAATCATTTTCATTTTTCTTGCTAAAATAGAGAACGTTTTGTTTAATTTGATAAAAATCCTGCTAATGTTCAAGAAACATTTCTTTTATATTTTTTTGCTGTGTAAACTTATATGCATTTATTTAGAATTATTATTTCACCTAAGATTTCATTTCATTTAACCAAGCTTATTTTAAATGTTGGGTGTTAAATTTATAACTCTGAATTTGTAAGGCTATTGCAATGTTAGAAATTCAAATAATGTAAATGTATAGAGTGTTAAAATCATTCGCGTTAATTACGTATAACTACATGTAACTTTCCTCAGACAGTATTATGAATTAAACATATGTAATCATTTTTGTCCGGAGTCCGTCTGTCCGTGTGTCCGTATGTCTGTCTGTCTAGCTGTCTGTCTGTCTGTCTAGCTGTCTATCTGTCTGTCCGTCTGTCTGTAAAATTTTCACATTTTCGACTTCTTCTCAGGAACCGCTGGGCCAGTTTCAAACGAATTTGCCACAAAGCATCCTTGGTTGAAGGGAATTCAAGTTTGTTCAAATAAAGGGCCACGCCCTCATTCAAGTGGAGTTAATTGAGAATTTTGGTGGTATGTTTTAAAAATCTTCTCAAGAACCACTGTGCCAGGAAAGATGTAACTTATGGGGAAACATTCTAAGGTAGAGTAGATTTAATTTTGTTAAAATTATGTCCCCCGGGGATAAAGCGGGGCCACAATGGCCTACCAAAGTTTTATATAGAAATATATAGGAAAATTCTTTAAAAATCTTCTTCTCAAGAACAGAAAAGCCATAAAATATATAGGAAAGGATCACTTCATTATAATTATAAATAGGGATCTGACCTATAGGACCGGGCTTTGTTTTTTATTCTCTACAAAAAACCGGTCGATTTCCGTTCCAATTAGGCTGAATACATATAATATTTTGTTTTTCCTAAATCTAAATCATAAAGGTAATGTCTACTAGTCTCGTTTACCCCACATTCTCGCTCTCGAGACTTTGCCCGAGCGAGAGTCTGGTCTGATTCCTATTTGATTTTTGTAATTTCAAATCGAGGCTTGCCGAGAAATCGGTATGGGTTTTCATTGGTTGATACATTTTTTTGATGCCAAGATTTGTATTCTTCAAAAAGTCAGAGGCTGCGCCTTTACTATATCTGGTTTTATAATAAAATACCTTTGTATTCTTTACAAGGAACAAAAAAAACGCACATATCTTTGTTTAAAAAGTAAATTCTCACATGTATTTTCATGGGAGTCGCCATCTTGTTAGCCGGTTTAGCGACCTCTACTGGTCACAAAAATTAAATAGGAATCAGACCAGACTCTCGCTCGGGTAAAGTCTCGAGAGCGAGAGTCTGGTGTAAACGAGACTAATGTCTACTGTCTCTGAAATTGTAATCTTAATGTCTAGGCTATTTATCCGTGCATATAATGAAACATGTCATTAATGTGTGCAAATTATATAGGCCTAAATGAAATCCAAGGGAGTGCATTTACTGCAATATGTAGCCAAAATCAATGTGAATAAATTGTAAGGAATATATACAATTGAAATTCATCGCAGCCCAATGCTGCCAAGAATACCTGTATTGAATAACTCATAGTGAGTTATTCTTGTCTTCGGAGAAAGTGTGTTTATACTGAGGTTCGTTCCACCTTATTGACAACTGTACATTGCATTGTAACGATTTGATATCTCTTTAGTGTTTCTTATATATAAAGAATGGGTATGCAAAAAGGATAGATAATTGAAGGAAAAATACACAAGTCTATAAAAGCGTTAAAATAGTCTTTGTAAAGGCGAAATTTTAAACTTTAAAAGTGTTGTACCAGGTGGATTCGAACCCCCGACTTTGAAAAGAAAGAAAGGTGTAAAAGTCAACGTGTATATCAACTGAGCTAGTCTGACTATAAAAGTGACTGGCATAAATTTAAAGCAGATTATGAAAATAGGGTTTCCTTATTTTTTATTTATTATTTTTTTTTTTGTGAATTTCGACCCCAGGGCAGGGGTCCCCCTAAAAAAAATCGTATCTTAAATTATTCCTTACATCCTAATCTATCAAAATACCACAGTTTTATTTAGGGGCAGGCCTGCCCTGAAGGACTTCAAGGCCAAAATTCATGCAAAAACCAACGCTTAAACGGACAAAAGGG
>NW_026922778.1:182500-209044 GCF_032062105.1 Saccostrea cuccullata | reverse complement strand
ACCTTGAAGAACAATGTTGTTTGGAACAAATTTGGGAAAGTTTCGTTTAAAAACTTTGTGTGTTTTCATTTACTCTAAAAGGAAAAAAAATTGACTTTATCCCACATTCAAGTACTGGTGGGAGAAAATATCCTATACAGTAGAATGTATGGGATAAATCCTATGCTTGGCAGTATGTGGGAGAAAATATCCCACTGATGAGTGTTCGTGGGATTTATCCCATGATTACAATTCCATGGGAGAAAAAATCTCAGATGGGAGAAAAAATCTCAGATGGGAGAAAAAATCCCATCTGAGATTTTTTCTCCCATCTGAGATTTTTTCTCCCATGGGATAATGGTGGGATAATTGGTGGGACTGAAAATCCCACCATTCTCCCATGGGATTTTGATATTTGGGACTTAATATTTCTCAAACTAGATAAGCTTGTTAGTTCAACATGAGATTATGTGCTACTGCTAGAAAATCCCACCAAGTAATATTAATGTTTTTTTGATATCGCAATTGGAAATGGTAGTAAAAAGTCCGGACTATGTCGTGTCCGGAGTTAAATGTCGCACTGTTAAAAGCATAAAAAAGTAATGTAGATTTTTTGTCCAAATCATAACCAACCAGGAGAAAAGAGGAGCCATAAAAGTTTGTCATTGTTATGCAAAGGAATAGGCTTTATCAATAAAATTGTTGATCTTAAACAATGTTAAAACAGCAAACCCATTGTATATCACTGATATACCTCTATATTTGAACACTTTTCCGCATCCATCATTTTCACAAGCATATGTTTCTCCTGTATGGGGATGTTCGTGGACTTTCAAAGAAGCTCTGCTTTTGTACGTTTTACCACATGACAAACACGAAAAAATCTTGCTATCTTTATGTGTGTCAAGGTGAGAACTGAGATCCCCCTTTCGTTGAAGTTAAGATTACAATTAGCACAAGTAAATGTACATGTAGATGTATCGTTTGTGTTTAATGTATTTCATATATCTGGCAAAGAATTTCACGTTCATGACCAGTTTCTGCTGTGATCTCCACCTCTGCGCCAACAGAAAAAATTTCCTTATCTTCCATCGTCCTGAAAAATAATACATTCACTTATCGCTATAATTGAAATACTAGGCTTATATATGTGTGTGTGGATATGCCATTTTTGAAAAGTAAAACCTAGGAAAGAATGAATAGCTAGAATGTATTTTGCTGAAAATAATATTGTTTGATATACCTACAGAATAGTTGCATCGCACGTTACCGATGATGTGAATCGTTGCATCATACGTTACTTCTTAAAGCGACAATACGGCTGCAAATCGTGTGCTTTTTCATTCACATTTACCCAATATATCATTAAGGAATAAAGTGAAAAGTTGAAGTAAGCAGTTTAAGAAAAATAAATATTCTCTCCTCATACATAATTAACGTAATTAGAATCTGTCGGAAAATCAAGGGTCGTACAAGTTAGCTCCGTTTATCTCTGTTTACTTGTACCACGTGAATTCTAAAATGGCACGTGCATATACAATGTAGGGTTTACAATATAATGGGATACAAGCAAATTCAAAGAATTGTGGTCCCCTGCTTTCGGTATCTTTGTGGGCAAGATATCATTTTTAGGGTCAAGGTCAATAGGTCAAAGTTTTTGGTATCCCATGAAAGGTCTTGCCATAAAGAATACATATATTTAAAATATGAAAGTCCTAGTTTCTACCGTTCAAAAGTTGTGACCAAGGTTAACGTTTTTAAAAAGTAGTTAAAACTCCAAGGTCAAGGTCAAAGGGTCAAAGTTCTTGGCAAGCAATGAAAGGTCTTCTCACAAGGATTACATACGTGAAGTACGAAAGCCCTAGCCCTTACCCTTTAAAAGTTATGGTCAAGGTTAAAGGTTTTTCAGAAGTACGTAAATCTCCAAGGTCAAGGTCCAAAGGTCAAAGTTGTTGGTATCCAATGAAGGGTGTTGCCTCAAAGAATACATGTGTGAAATATAAAAGTCCTTGTATCTACCGTTCAAAAGTTGTGACCAAGGTTATAATTTTTAAATAGTTAAAACTCCAAGGTCAAAAGCTCAAAGTTCGTGGTATCCAATGAAAGGTCTTCTTACAAGAATAAAATATATGAAGTATAAAAGCCGTAGCCCTTACCGTTCAAAAATTATGGTCAAGGATATAGTTTTTTCATAAGTACGTAAATTTCCAAGGTCAAGGTCAAAAGGTCAAAGTTGTTAGTATTCATTGAAAGGTCTTGTCACAAAGAATAAATATGTGAAATATGAAAGTCCTAGTACCTACCATTCAAAAGTTATGGCCAAAGTAAAAGTTTGGAATTTTTAGCTCTACTGGTCAGAGACCAGAAGAGCTTATGCGATAGTAATGCGTCCGGCGTCCGTCCGTCTGTCTGTCTGTAAACAAATTTTTCAAAATGCTACTCCTCCTACAGTTTTGGTCTGATTTCAATATAACTCTGCACACAAGTAGACTACACTAAGATACATAATTCTGTGCATCGGTTTTTGATTTCGATGAACGGTGTTGCCATGGTTACTAAAAATAGAAATTTCTGTGAATGCTTTCAAAATGCTACTCCTCCTACAGTTTTGGTCCGATTTCAATATAACTTGGCACACAAGTAGACTACACTAAGATACATAATTCTGTGCATCGGTTTTTGATTTTGATGAACGATGTTGCCATGGTTACTAAAAATAGAAATTTCTGTATAATTCTTTCAAAATGCTACTTCTCCTACAGTTTTGGTCTGATTTCAACATAACTTGGCACACAAGTAGACTACACTAAGATACATAATTCTGTGCATTGGTTTTTGATTTCGATGAACGATGTTGCCATGGTTACTAAAAATAGAAATTTCTGTGAAATGCTTTCAAAATGCTACCCCTCCTACAGTTTTGGTCTGAATTCAATATAACTTGGCACACAAGTAAATTACACTAAGATACATAATTCTGTGCATCAGTTTTTGATTTTGATGAACGGTGTTGCCATGGTTACTAAAAATAGAAATTGCTGTGAATTGCTTTCAATATGCTACTCCTTCGGTTTTGGTCTGATTTCAAAATAACTTGGCACACAAGTAGTCTATACTACGATACATAATTCTATGCATCGGATTTTGATTTGGCGAACGATGTTGCCGTTGTTACTAAAAATAGAAATTTCTGTGAAATGCTTTCAAAATGCTACTCCTCCTACAGTTTTGGTCCGATTTCAATGTAACTTGGCACACAAGTAGACTACTCTAAGATACATAATTCTGTGCATCGGTTTTTGATTTCGATGAACGGTGTTGCCATGGTTACTAAAAATAGAAATTTCTGTATAATTCTTTCAAATTGCTACTCCTCCTACAGTTTTGGTCCGATTTCAACATAACTTGGCATACAAGTAAACTACACTAAGATTCATAATTCTATGCATCAGTTTTTGATTTTGATGAACGGTGTTGCCATAGTTACTAAAAATAGAAATTTCTGTGAAATGCTTTCAAAATGCTACTCCTCCTACAGTTTTGGTCCGATTTCAATATAACTTGGCACACAAGTAGACTACACTAAGATACATAATTCTGTGCATCGGTTTTTGATTTCGATGAATGGTGTTGCCATGGTTACTAAAAATAGAAATTTCTGTATAATTCTTTCAAAATGCTACTCCTCCTACAGTTTTGGTCGGATTTCAATATAACTTGGCACACAAGTAGATTATACTAAGATACATAATTTTGTGCATCAGTTTTTATTTTGATGAGCGGCAAGGATCATTTTTCTATTTATTGCTGTTTTAAAGTTTCAAGTCCCAGTTGCTACTTTTCTCTTCCTTTGTTTTAAGTATAAACCAGTAGAGCTACAGTCTCGACAGAGACTTCTGGTTTAGTAAAAGTAGTTGAAACTCCAAGGTCAAGGTCAAAAGGTCAATTTTGGTGGTACCCAAAGAAAGGTCTTATCACAAGGAATACACATGTGAAATATGAAAATTATAGCTCCACTAAATCAAAAGTTATGGGCAAGGTTAAAGTTTTTGTGACGGACGGACAGACTGACGGACCGACGGACAGACAGACGAATGAGATTTAATGTCCCCTCGCTTTCGCGAAAGCGGGGGACAATTAAGTAAAAGCAATTCTCAGAATTAAAATATCAGTACTCTCCGGTAAATTAATAAAAATTAACATTTCAGTCTGCATTCAGATGAATTTAACATGTTGACGTTTTGTGTATTGGGGTGCAGGAAAGGAAAATCCACCAAATCATACGTCATCGCGGCAAAATGTCAAACATAATACCTTTCTGTAGTTCCAATAAAATTTTCACTTCAAATGGCAAAAAATTTTATGTGTCATAAGTGCATTTTAACGTTGAGTCTACACTAATTTTTTTTTCTTTGAAAGCCATGGAGAGACGAGAAATGATACCATGTATATCAACAAACCTGAAGGGTAAAACCTTCGCGAGCCCCACGTGAGTGTCGCCGAGATCCCGTTTCTTTTTCATCCAATGATTATATTAATTTCCCAACTAAATTTTTGTCAGGAAAGTTGCTTTTATATTTCAAGCCCTATTTATGGTTTCGTTTTTTGTTTTGATCAACTTTGTCAATGAAGCTGGCCTACCGGGCTTCCCTCTCTTACCATGCTGTTTTGTTTATGAAAACTATACGCATGCGTCATGTGCGTGTATGGCATGGAATGTGGAACCTCGAACACGTTGCGATGTATATATTTATGTACCATAAATAATTATTAATTTTAATGAAATAATCAGAATTATTTACTTATTAAATTTGTAATTTTCTGAAAGTGTATACATTTATGAGTATGAAGAAAATTTCAAATCCTATGGGGAAATTTTAACAAGTCTGTTTTTGAAGAGATGCGTGATATTGCCACTTTAAAACCCATGTTAAAAGCGATTAAATAAATTTTTTCATCAAAATTCTAGAGTGAAATGGAAAAACAACGAATTTTCATTATGGTTAACTTGTAGCTGATTTTGTAACTTGATTGGGAAAAAGTTCTATGAATATATCGTACTTTTAAGCCTCTTTATTTTGAAATTGCTAAGTGTTTAAGAAAACGGCGCATCACTGGACATTGTCGATGCCTGTGTCATCCTATAATGCTATGTTCCCACTATCACGATTGGCGCCACGATTGAGATCGGGGACTCGAACGTGGACAAATCGTAGTTCTCGTATCAAACCGAAACAAATCTTGTGTTCACTCGTGACTATCGTGTTGATCGTGAAATTTTTTTTGACTGTCAAAAATTTTTCTACGATTAACACGATTAGATTTTAATCGTTATCATCGCAGCAAATCGCATTACATCGTAACTAACCTCAGCTGCATCGTATATAAACGTAACTAATCTGGCTTGTATATCGTGATGATCGGGATCAATCTCGGAAAGGACAGATATCCCGCTGAATGGCGATATCTCACGTTCTGTCACTATCTGTGACGCTTTGCGTGGCCATCTGCTCACGTGCTGACACGGTTCTTTCCCGCTCAAAGACGATTTGATACGGACATATGAGAGTAAACGCCATTAGACACGAGTGTTAACGCTTTGTTGCGGACAATCACGCTATATTACGAGTACTAAAAGCTTGCAAAAATAACGGGAAAATTGAACGCGTTTCTTTCCCGATTGAAAAAAATGTCTGAGTTTTGGAAAAATATTTTAAAGATGCCACATAAAACAGGTACAAAATAGATAGAGGGGAGTTCCTATCTTCTTTTGAACTTGAACCCGTTCGATCAGAGGCAACATCAGTGAAAAAAAAAGATAAGAGATAGTTATACTGCTCTTTTACTCTACTTTGACAGCAATAACATACAGTACAGGCAACGCGGATCCCGTATTTCCCGCGTCCCCGCCGCGGTATAATCACAACGCGGTATTTGGCCAGGTAGACAGGTAAACCGCGTTCCCTCCGCGGGAAATTCATCACTTACCTGTCCCCGCCGCGGTTAAATCATCGATCAATTACTGACAATTAGTATCGTAAACAAACGGGAGTTATCTCCCCGAATTGTAATTTCGAATTTTCCCTGTAACAAAAAAACCCCCCAAAAAACGCGTGTTTATTAATTAATTTTGCTATGAATAGAATTTTAACTAAGAAAAATAAGTTTATTTTTGTTTCTAAAATTACATATCAATATTTGAAATTGAATAGAAAATTTTATTAAATTGTTACGTTTTTGCAATGGTTAATTATTTTGTGTTATTAAGAATCTATCAAGAAACAAAATTAAATACTAGAAATTTTAATTAGTTTTTTTTTTTTTTTTAAATCTTCATATTATATGCAAACTGTTATAAATGTTGAACTCAGACTGTTTAAGTTTCGATAAACGATTTTCAGCATTCATTTGAAAAAAAAAAAAGATGTACATCTTTTTAAAAATGTACATCTTCATATTGTTTATTAATTAATTTCGATTTATTGTATATGAAATGTACAGGCTTTTTCTTAAAGTGTCAAATTACCGGAAAACATCCGATGACGAGCATTTGCAGTTACATGTAGTGGGCACATGAACTTAAATTTTCTTTATCCAAGATATGAAGAAAAAAATTCTTTTCTTCTTTATTCTCGTCGTTTATGTTCTGTTCCCAAATTAAAAAACTTTTCTTTAATTTATTTCCCTCTTTTATATAAATGTGCAGGCATTTTTCTCAAATTGTCAAATGACCGAAAAGCATTCGATGGCGAGAGTTAACTTTGAGCACGTGAACTTTATACAAGAGATCAAGAAAAAATATCGTTTTTCACCTTCATATTACTTTTTAAAACAATGTCTTTCTTTTTAATTTTAATATTTCTCGATTTTCGCGTTCAATAGATAAGATAGGATGTGCAAGTGCAATGATGAACTTCACAGACGAAATTATAGTTTATATTAATAAATATTCAATGCAAAAATTCATATATTTTTGTTTTCTTTGACATATTCTGTTTCTTTGTGTATTAAGTATTAGCCACGATCATTTCCTGTGTATAGGGATTAGCAGTGCCTGAGCAGGAAACGACATGCCCTGGGGGTTTCACACCTGTCTTAGAGTATACCTTTGGTAACGCTCGCTGGATGTGCACATCGTTGTCTAGCCATTCAACAACACATTTGATTCATTGTTTCATTATTATTTCATCGATATCATATATTAGCCTTGGAACTTGTGTCAAATTATAAAAGTAAAAAAAAAACTTTTAAAACAAATTAATGAAGTATTTGATATTAATTAAATTAAATCAAATAATGATCCATTGCTATGTTATTTCGTGTCTGTTTATATCTGTACCAGTTAGGAGAGAGAGAGAGAGAGAGAGAGAGAGAGAGAGAGAGAGAGAAGAAAAATATCACAATATTAAGGCACGTGCATGATCGTTTTTCCTCCTTTTTGATCAGTATCAATTTCTTAAGTCTAGCGAATAAAACTACCTCTGATTTATCAGTTTATTGACCATTTGTGGATTTTGTCTTAGTTTTATTGTTATTTATCGAGAGACTTGTTTATGATCCACTTTCTTCTTTCGTTTAGCATATGTACATGACATGTAATTTGAATTACTTCCCTTCTTGTCGCCAGATTACGATGACAGATTTTAGTGGTAAAAAAGAAGTATTTTATAAAATTTGAGTAAGAAAAACACAGTATATTAAAATTGTCGAATTATTAAAAATATTTATTTGAAACAAAAAATTTAAAAAGGATTCTGTCTGCAACAAAAACATTGAATTCTTTATTTCATGCATTTCAATCCATGAGCTACACATGAAAAAAAAAAAACGGCTTCGTTTTACAATGTCGTAGGAAAACGCATACAGGTAATACACTCAGGTAACATCCTGTGTATATAGGTCGTTCCCTCGGGGCTTCTCATCCGCTTCGAGGAAGCTCCACTCCACACCAAACTTACCTGAGGAAAACCGAACGGTAACACAGACATCTGAAAACTTGAAGCTTGGCAACTTGCTGATTAAAATAAGTTAATTTCTGTGTTGTGTGTTCAAATATTTTAAGGGCCCATATTTGTGTTTGTGTTTTATTTGAACCGGAGAAATCTGAAATTTGTTTATGTTCATTGACATGATTTTAGTATTTTTCGAAAAGACCAGAAAATAGAAATACATTCAAATACTAGCTATGATATTATTGATATTCTGAATAAAATGACCTGTGATTATTTTATTAACAATAACCCCCCCCCCTCCAAAAAAAAAAACCAAATAAAAATCGTCGATATTTAGTTCATAGTCTTACAGTGTAGCGCATAATAATGGAACAACGGTATTCCTACACTTACGCGTGTTTTGTTAAAATTTAATTGTAATTATGTATCACTATCTAATCATCGTTTTTCATGCTATTATTTATAACAGATATGTATACAGAAGTAACGGTAGTTATCTAAATGAAACCAAATGACTGATATAATCTCACAGATAAATAAACACATAGCTACATGTAACTGCAACTGCACGGGCTAATTGTGAACACCGGATTACACCAGTGCATATAAAGAGAAGCGATTTCATGGCATTCTTTAAATTTTAATTATACCTTTTTAGCAATTTGAAGATCATTTGGGGTGGATTTATTGATTTTGAAAATAAACTTTAAGTTAATATATTCGATAAATTATTCGACTTTATTTCATCCTATACTGTACATGTATTACTGTTAACAGACGTGTTTGAGAATTAATTAATTTGAGTGACTATTGGTACAAAAAAAAAAAAAAAAAAAAAAAAAAAAAGATGTTTTTTATTGAACAATTTGATGAAACTTAAAAAAATGAATTTTTAAAGAATCCATGTAATGGTAGAAATCTATAATATCAATGTGCTCGTAATCCCCCCTCATCTCGACATGATTAACAAGAGGCCCATGGGCCTTATAGGTCACCTGAGCATTATGCAAAAGCTTTCCAGTGACTGAATTTGATTCATGTTTTAAGCCAGATTCTATAGCATTCACAATTTTGAAGGAGGAACCATTGATCATTATAACAATACATTTAGCAGTTGCTTAGTTTGGTTACTTAATACCCAAAGGCAGGGTAGGGGAGCAAAAAATGCATGTCAGCTAATCAGTGTATAAGTGCCCCTTTCACACATGAACCCCTGACCCTTAGGCCTAAATCCACACATTGCACAATTTTTAAAAAGGCATCCTTGCTTTTCAAAAATATTTGATTAATACCAAGGAGCAGATTTCAAACAATTCATTCATTTTCACTATATAAGTACACCCCCCCACCCCCCCCCACCCCCCGTCTATGGTACCCCTGACCCAGGGACCTTGAAATTCACAATTCTGGAAGATTAGGACCCTTGCTCATCATAACTATATAGGTATGTTCACCTGCGTAATACCTAGGAGCAGAAAGGAAAATTTTCAAAGAATTCATGTATTTTCACTATAATATCAATAGAGCCCCGCCCAAACACCAGAAACCCGACCCTGGGGCCATAAAATTCACAATTTTGGAAGAGGCATTCTTGTTCATCATTACTATATACATAGTTATTATATTTAATACCCAGGAGCAGAGAAAAAAAGATCAAAGAATCAATGTATTTTCACTATATAATCAATAGAGCCCCGTCCTAACACCAGAACCCCTGACCCTGGGGCCATAAAATTCACAATTTTTGTAGAGGCACTCTTGCTCATCATAACTATGCACTTACTTAGTTTATTTAATACCTAGGAACAGAGAAGATTTTCAAAGAATTCATGTATTTTCACTATATAATCTATAGAGCCCCACCCTAACACCAGAACCCCTGACCCTGGGGCCATAAAATTCACAATTTTTGTAGAGGCACTCTTGCTCATCATAACTATGCACTTACTTAGTTTATTTAATACCTAGGAACAGAGAAGAAGATTTTCAAAGAATTCATGTATTTTCACTATATAATCAATAGAGCCCCACCCTAACAACACCAGAACCCCTGACACTGGGGCCATTAAATTCCCAATTTTGGTAGAGGCACTCTTGCTCATTATAACTATGCACTTAGTTGGTTTATTTAATACCCAGGAGCAGAGAAGAAGATTTTCAAAGAAATAATGCATTTTTACTATATACTTATTTAGCCCCGCCCTAGCACTAGAACCCTTGATACCAGGGCCATGAATTTCACAATTTTGGTAGAGGACTCAATGTTGATTACAATCATGCTAACAGTTTGACTGCTTTATGTCCAGGAGTAAAGAAGAAGATTTTCAAAGATTGCACTAATTTTAGTGGTTTTGGCCCCAGCCCTCAGGCCCCAGGGGGGCAGGGATCATGAAATTCACAATTTTTGTTCCCCTTCACCCATAGATGCTTTGTGCTAAATTTGGTTGAAATTGGTTCACTGGTTGCAGAGAAGAAGCTGAAAATGTTCAAATGTTAACGGATGACGCACGACGCACAGACGCACGACGCACGACAACGGACGAAAACAGACAGCAATAGGTCACCTGAGTTTGCTTTTAATATACGAGGGGCATTTCAAAAGTCCTGAGAACTGTTTAATAAAATATTAACCATTTTACGGAAATTATTGAGTTTGATATCATTGGAAAGAACAGAAAAATACACACATATTGTGACGTCACTTTATAATTTTTATGACGTAATAACCCCGAAAATGACGTCATACTTCCGCATACTTACAATACTGGTCATAAAAATGACGTAACAAAAGACACAATTTCATCAATGTAAAATTTTAAAGACAACTTTTGCTCATTACTCGGGTTCAAGCTATCGGACGTAAATGACAGTTGGTAGAATCTTTACATAGACTACAATTTATCATATGGTGGTCTATTTCAGAGATCTTCTTGTTCTGAGATGGTTTAAGCAATTGTCAAACATCGAATGTTTTTATCGAATCTTGCTCAAAATATTGCGTAAAACAGACCCAACTGTGAGAATAAGGCAAAGTTGGCAATCAAAGAAAAATATACGATCGTGTTACTACATTTTATGGCATCAATTCGTCAGGTGTTTTAACCATATTTGTGGGATCGGTGAAGGCTCAAGAGAAGTTAAGTTTAGTGTGCCCCATATTTTCTCGTAAAATCTAAAATGGCGCGGGCGCAGTTTTAACCCCGCCGTACCTCCACTTATTCGCAAAAATTAATTCATGGAAATTAAATAAGATTTTTCATGTCTATGTAATTTATAAACTGTTTATGGAATCAAAAGTCAAAAGCAGTACTGAGTTTTGGGGCGCCGAAGTTGAATTAATGAGAAAAATACGCACAGAAACAAGTCAAGGGCAAAACTTTTGTACATTTTATTTGTAAACGGTAAGGGTACTGTTACTCAAAATATATTTGTTGAAAACTGCATTAAAATACTTTAGTTTTATACAGAAATTGTTTTATTTAATACAATAGAGGAGTATATAAAAACCGAAAATCCAGTCGTATCATGTAACTTGAAATCTTGGATGAATGTCGATGATAGCATAACCGGACATAAACCGCGCTAGTTAACAAACCAAACAATGAAATATAGTATTGTTGATATACAGTACCATAGTCCTACTCTACTTCTTCGCAAATGAAAATTTTCTTTAAAATATATTTTCAAATAAGCATTTGACAGCACTTTTAAAATTGTGCCATGTGGATAAAAACACGAGTTTTCAGTATGCTAAACATTCTATATTCTGACGTCATTTTTGGAGATATTACGTCATAAAAATTATAAAGTGACGTCACAATATGTGTATATTTTTCTTATCTTTCCAATGATATCAAACTCAATTATTTCTTTAAAATGGTTAATTTTTTATTAAACAGTTCTCAGGACTTTTGAAATGCCCCTCGTATATAGCCGTCATAATCACGATAATTATAGCGGATATTATGTTCCCCAAACGAAGTTGGGGAACATATTGTTTTTACTCTGTTTCTTATTATTATGTTCCCCAAACGAAGTTGGGGAACATATTGTTTTTACTCTGTTTCTTATTATTATTATTATTATTATTATTATTCCTGGGAAAATTTTGTCTTCGAGTGATCTTGTAAACTACACATCCGAGAAAGGTAAAATGTTTTTAGGGTCAGTAGACATGTTATGTAGATTTGCCGAACAAAAGTCATTTTGTGCGCACGTGCTTGCAAGAGCACGCACGTGCAACACGAAAAATGACAGATTTAATTGATATCGGCGTAACTTTTTACATTTTTGATGAAATGCTTTGAAACTCATAATATAAGGATATATTAGTGGCATAGACAATAAGACATGGTCAAAATAGCAAGATCTCACGCGCATGCACGTGCGCTTCGCTCTGATTGGCTGAAACTAAAGTCTCAATATCTTTCTTGTTTTTTGATGAAATCCTTTGAAATTTTGAACATAGCCATGCATTAGCATATCCTACAAAATGATATATAACAATTATCATGAAAACACGTGCATGCACGTGCGCTGCAATCTGATTGGCTGAAACTTTAAATAGCTATAACTCCCTTGGTTTTCAACCAAACAGGATGTAATTTGGAACGTAGATAGATATAAAAGACTTCTACAAGAAGGTATGGTCACCATGCAAATCCATACACATGCGTGTACGTGCACTGCAATCTGATTGGCCGAAACTTTAAATAGCTATAACTCCCTAAGTTTTCAATTAAACAGGATGAGATTTGGAACATAGATAGATATAATGGACTTCTACAAGAAGGTATGATCACCATGCACATCAATACACGTGCGTGAACGTACGCTGCAATCTGATTGGCTGAAACTTTAATCAGCTATAACTCCCTTGCTTTTCAACCAAACTGAGTGGGATTTAGAACATAGATAGATGTAATGGACTTCTACAAGAAGGTATGTCACCATGCTCATATATGCACGTGCGTGCACGTGAAATGAGTAAAATCAAAAATACACTTGAATGAGCGTATTCTTTCATACTTTTGGATTAAATACTTTAATATTTAGTATATTAAAGTATATAGATTGTGTAGACAAGATAATATGGTCATTACGCACATGCATTCACATGCGCACGCGTGCAGTGCTAAAATTTGAATGAACATGGTACCCTTCTGGGTAAACGTTGTTAAAGTCTCAAATGCATAAAGTTTGTCTTATATAATGAAGCTTACAGGGAATATGGCACCAAAAGGGAGATGGGGAGCGTTTGGGGAACATCTGTAACGGTCCCCGTTACAATTAGCACTAGTTATTATTATTATTATTATTATTCTTTTTTCTTCTTATTTCTTCTCCGGTACTTTTTTTGTCCGGAAGTGTTCTCAGAAACTGTTCACCAAACTAAGTTAAAACCTTTTTAGGGTAAGTAGGCATGTTGTGTAGATGTGCCGAACGAAGGTCATTTTGCGCGCATTCGCATGCACGTGCGGGCGCGTGCAATGAGTAAAATGACTGATATATTTCATATGGTTATAACTTTTATATTTTTTGATAAAATGTTTTGAAACTCATTATATAAA
This sequence comes from Saccostrea cuccullata, assembly GCF_032062105.1. Classification (NCBI taxonomy): domain Eukaryota; kingdom Metazoa; phylum Mollusca; class Bivalvia; order Ostreida; family Ostreidae; genus Saccostrea; species Saccostrea cuccullata. Next base: position 195,543 of record NW_026922778.1, on the reverse strand, counting down.
GATATATAAGATGTGTAGATAAGATGACATGGTCAAATGTGCATGAACTCACGCGCATGCACGTGCACTTTGCTCTGATTGGCTGAAACAGAAATCTCAATATCTTTATTGTTTTATGATGAAATGCTTTGAAATTTATAACATAGACATGCATTAGGATGTACTACAATATGATATATAAAATTTTTCATGAAATCACGCGCATGCGCGTGTGCTGCAATCTGATTGGCTGAAACTTTAAATGAGTATAACTCCCTTGGTTTTCAACCAAACAGCATGGGATTTACAACATAGATAGACATAAAGGACTCCTACAAGACGGTAAAGTCACCATTCACATGCATGCACGTGCGTGCACGTGCGCTTTGCTATGATTGGCTGAAACAAAAATCTCAATATCTTTTCTGTTTTTTTACAAAATGCTTCGAAATTTAAAACATAAGCATACTTTAAAATGTCCTACAATATGATATATAATAATTGTCATGAAAATACGCGCATGCACGTGCGCTGCAATCTGATTGGCTTAAACTTTAAATGGCTATAACTCCCTTGTTTTTCAACCAAACAGGATGGGATTAAGAACATAGACATACATAATGGACTCCTACAAAAAGGTATGGTCATCATGCACGTGCGTGCACGTGCAAATGAGTAAAATAGTGTAGACAAGATGATATCGTCATAACGCTCATGCAATCACATGCGCACGCCTGCATTGCTTAAATTTGAAATACTTGGTATACTTTTGGGAAAACGTTGTTTACGTCTTAAATGCATAGATTTTGCCTTCTCTAATGAAACTTACAGGGAATATGGCACGAGAAGGGAGTTGGGGAGCGTTTGGGGAACATCTGTAACGGTTCCCGTTACAATTAGCACTAGTTGATATTATTTTGTTTGACCTCAGTTAAACACTATGAGCTTCCTATCAGCTTCATCAATATTCAGTTCTTAATTTGTGATTTTATCTACTAAATCAGACCCAGTGATTATTTTATTTTACTTCACTGGTTACCTGTGGAACAGTGATGGTTCTTCTCTGGCTTGCTTAACTGAGTCCTTATTGTTGGGGGCCTTAAACTTAAAAGCTTGTAAAAACCAATGCCTTGTTCATAAGGAGAGTTTAATAATTGCTTTTTTAAGTTTTATCCAGAGGAAATTGTAAGAGATGAACAGTTTTTTTTGTCATGGTCATTTTGCTATAATAATTTAGCAACACCTTATACAGATTCCCAAACTATAAATCACTGTTACATTGACTTCAGAGGTCAATATAAAAAACAAACTTGAATTATATGACCTTGACTCAAAGGGTCATGACAACAAACTTGTATCTCTGTGACCTTGACTTGACCTTATTACTGACAAAAATGAAGTTCTACAGCAGTTGTTTCTGTTCATCTCTGAAACAAAATTTGAATCAATGCTTGCATTTTAAAATTTGATCATTGTGCTAGCCTTGCTGTAGTATGTACACATGTAGAGAATATTGGACTATAAAAACTTTTATTCTTATTTATATTGGATACATAGGTTCTAAATGAGATTTTGTTTATATTACTTGTATATCTTTCTTTATTTCATGATTTTTGCAGTTGAGAAGTAGACTTTGGACTTCTTTCCCTACATTTTTTTCTTTGACTGTTAATCTGTTTCCATCTGGTATATAGTTACTTTAAAATGTACAATTCTCTTTTCTGCCACTCAATGTCCAATATCAATATTGCTGAATGCACTTTCTTCAGGGTTATAGTACAGTAAAACATTATCAATAGAAACCTTGGTATTATGAAAGAATCAATTTGGGAAACAACAAAAAGCAACTTTTAGGAGAAATATTCTAAAAGACAAGATTAAATCCAGCATATTCTAGAAAAGCCGTGACATCCCCTGGTGATTCCTATGGTAATAGCAGATCTACAGCCCCATCCCTGCCTCTGCCGGCAATAAGACATGAAATATGTTTGCCTGATGGAAGAGTAAAATTAATCAAGCAAACACAACATGAAAATCTGATACAGGAAAGATTGCTTCTGTGGCCAAAGAAACACTGATATAGCTTTATTTTCTAATGAGAAAAGCATCATAAAGTGCCAAGAACTAAAGATGGCTTTTTATTAATAGGAAAACTAATATCATGATTACAGAGGGTCTACAGAGAAATCAATGAATGGGGTACCCACAGTTTATTTGTTTGAACTTCTGGTACTTAGTCTCAGATGAGTTCCATACTTGCTACCTCAGTTACCATAGAAATTTGTGAGTCAGTGAACAGTGAACATATGGAAGTGTTTTTGACTTGTTAGCCTGTTTTCAGTTTTTTGTCTTGGGGCCACAGGCCATGTTATTGTTTATACATTATGAGTACTGAGTAGAAAATGCCAATTATAATTTGGTTACAATATGTGTTTAAAATAAACTTGCAGATAGTTAATCATCTGCTTGAAAAAGAACTTTCATTGGTATATCAATGTACACAAAAACAATGGCACCAACTTTGTTTACATAACAAATATTTGTGAGCTCTGTATGTTGCTAAATATGACTTGACACCTCACACTGAAATTTTGGCTGGCCATTAAAAAATACTGAAGTCAAGTATTTTGAATAATAAAAATGGATAAATAAAATTTGACCAAATCTGTGTCCACGTCCCTTTAAACAGCTGCCACTAATAAAGGCCTACCACTGTGACAGTATAAGTAACTCACTGAAACAAGTCAGTCAATGTTACAAGTCAACCTGGATTTATATGATAAGTCTGCCACTGATACATGTCAACCATTGATATAATAAGTCAGTCAATGATACAAGTCAACCATTGATATAATAAGTCAGTCAATGATACAAGTCAACCATTGATATATTAAGTCTGTCAATGATACAAGTCAACCATTTATATAATAAGTCAGTCAATGATACAAGTCAACCATTGATATAATAAGTCAGTCAATGATACAAGTCAACCAGTGATATAATAAGTTTGTCAATGATACAAGTCAAACATTAATATTATAAGTCAGTCAATGATACAAGTCAACCATTGATATAATAAGTTTGTCAATGATACAAGTCAACCATTGATATAATAAGTCAGTCAATGACACAAGTCAGTCACTGATATAATAAGTCAGTCAATGATACATTAGTCAGTCACTGATATAATATTAATAAGTCTGCCACTGATACAAGTCAACCATTGATAGAATAAGTCAGTAATGATACAAGTCAACCCTTGATATAATTAGTCTGCCACTGATATAAATCAACCATTGATCATAATTATATGTCAGCAACTGATATAAGTTTCAGAAATATAATTTTGTCCTTTTCTACTTAGGCCAGTCTAAACATCTAAAGCAGCAATCAGTCAGAGCATATAGCCTACTTAGGAAAATACACCCTGGCAAAGGTGACTCATTTGGAAGGGGTCCAATCCATAAGCTTTAGCCTGATCATCATTACTCTTGTAGAATGTTACCAAATATCTGTATTGATTTCACTAGCCCGCAGTTCTATTGATTTAAGATCTCTGTTTCTTTCTAGGCTGTAAGGTTAAAACACAGGAGATCACCAACAATCACAAGTAGTCAAAATCAGAATTGTGTATCCTATGTACAGACTGTGTGATAGTTTTATTATAGTCATCAGCTGATTCAGAAATATGACAATCTAGCATTTTTTTTTGTTATAGAGTCTCTTAAATGAAACAAGAGGCCCACGGGCCTTATAGGTCACCTGAGCATTCTGCAACAACTTTCCAGTTATTGAATTTGATTCATGTTTTAAGCCAGATGCTATATGGCATTCACAATTTTGAAAGAGGCACCATTGATCATCATAACAATACACTTAGCAGTTGCTTAGCTTGGTTTATTGATTTAAATATGCCCAATAATAAGTTCATAGGATCTTCATGAACATTTCATGAACATTTCATGAATAAAATTCATGAAAAATTCAAGGTAATTCATGAATTATTCATGATCACCTCGCAGGGGTACTGAATACCCATACGCAAGGTAGGGGAAAAAAATGCATTCCAACTAATCAGTAATATTCAGCAATAATCAGTAATGCCCCTAACACTGTGAAATAAACCCCTGACCCTAGGTCCACACATTGCACAAATTTTAAAAAGGCACCGTTAAAATTGCCTATCAAAAAATAAATAAATGTTTTATAAATACAAAGGAGCAGATTTCAAACAATTAATTCATTTTCAGTATATAAGTAGAGCCCCACATCCACCCCTGACCATGGGGCCTTGAAATTCAAAATTTTGCAAGATTAGGGCCCTTGCTCATCATAACTATTTAGGTAGTTCATCTGCTTCATACCCAGAGACAGAGAAGAAAATTTTCAAAGATTTAATGTATATTCACTATATAATCAATAGAGCCCCCCCCCCACCCCCACACACCATAACCCCTGACCCTGGGACCATAAAATTCACATTTTGGTAGAGGCACTCTTGCTCATCATAACTATGTACTTAGTTAGTTTATTTAATACCTAGGAGCAGAGAAGAAGATTTCAAAGAATTTATGTATTTTTACTATATAATCAATAGAGCCCCACCCTAACACCAGAACCCCTGACCCTGGGACCATAAAATTCACAATTTTGGTAAAAGCACTCTTGCTCATCTTAACTATGCACTTCGTTAGTTTATTTAATACCTAGGAGCAGAGAAGAAGATTTTCAAAGAATTCATGTATTTTTACAATATAATCTATACAGCCCCCCCCCCCCCCCCAACACCAGAAGCCTTGACCCAGGGACCATAAAATTATTCACAATTTTGGTAGAGGCACTCTTGCTCATCATAACTATGCACTTAGTTAGTTTATTTAATACCTAGGAGCAGAGAAGAAGATTTTCAAAGAATTCATGTATTTTTACTATATAATCTATAGAGCCCCCCCCCCCCTACCAGAACCCTTGACCCTGGGGCCATAAAATTCATAATTTTGATAGAGGCACTCATGCTCATCATAACTATGCACTTAGTTAATTTATTTAATATCTAGGAGCAGAGAAGAAGATTTTCAAAGAATTCATGTATTTTTACTATATAATCTATAAAGCCCCCCCCCTACCAAAACCCCTGACCCTGGGGCCATAAAATTCACAATTTTGATAAAGGCACTCTTGCTCATCATAACTATGCACTTAGTTAGTTTATTTAATACCCAGGGGCAGAGAAGAAGATTTTCAAAGAAATCATGTATTTTCAATGTATATAATCAAGAGAGCCCCGCCCTAACACCAGAACCCCTGACCCTGGGACCATAAAATTCACAATTTTGGTAGAAGCACTCTTGCTAATCATAACTAACTACTTAGTTGGTTTATTTAATACCCAGGAGCAGAGAAGAAGATTTTCAAAGAAATATTGCATTATCACTACCTACTTATTTAGCCCTGCCCTAGCACTAGAACCCCTGACCCCAGGGCCATGAATTTCACAATTTTGGTAGAGGACTCAATGCTGATTACAATCATGCAAACAGTTTGACTGCTTGATGTCCAGGAGTAAAGAAGAAGATTGTCAAAGATTGCATTAATTTTAGTGGTTTTGGCCCCACCCCTCAGGCCCCAGGGGGGCAGGGATCATGAAATTCACAATTTTTGTTCCCTTTCACCCATAGATGCTTTGTGCCAAATTTGGTTGAAATTGGTTCAGTGGTTGCAGAGAAGAAGCTGAAAATGTTCAAAAGTTTACGAACGACGTACGACGTACGACGAACGACGACGGACGAAAACAGATAGCAATAGGTCACCTGAGTTTACTCAGGTGACCTAAAAAAGGAGACAGTAAAAAGTACAGGGTAATCAAGTTTATACCTCCACTGAAACAATACAAATCGTGAGTAGAGCAAACAACGACCTCTAAAAACATCAAAGGTTGGATCAGGTGCCATGGGAGAGAGAGCATCCCCTGTTGAGAGGTAATATTTGCTGCTATACAAAATTTTAAAAAATACTGTATACAGGGAAATTTTCGCCCCCGTTTTATTTCCGCCCCTTTTGCCCTACCCTCATTTGGGCGAATTTAAAACAGGGTGAATTCTAAGAATACAATATAATTTCTTAAACAAAACTATGACTGGGCGAATTTAAAATGAGGCAAAATTGTTTGCAAGAGTGAAAGGGCGAAAATAAGATGGGGCAAAAATAACCCTGTATACAGTAACCCCTGGAAAACAAAATTAATTCCTTTTTATTTAATCGTGTTTCTTTAATTTGTAATGAAATCTTGCACATCTCAAAATCTCAATCCAAATTATACATTCCAATTGCATAAGAAGTCTGCTCATTTCCAGATGCCAAACTTTAACAGTATAATCAATTTTCTCTACGCTTCTCTTTGAACATAAAGATGGGCACTAATTGAATGAATCATTGAAACCCAGCATCGGATACACCAGCCATGTTTTTAAAACATGAAGAGAAAGTCAACTGTGTAAACGCCAATTTCTGTTTACAGATTATGGCCTGAGATTCCAATAAATAAAACCCCAGTCATGGATCATATTGATTGTATTGAACTTCTATCCTTTGAAGTTGGCAAATTCCTCTCAGATCAATCCAGTACTTTTTAAAAATATATTTTCACAAATCATCCAGAAGAAAAATTAATGCACCATGAAAATTCTATCAAATTAAACCAGAAAAACTCTCTGAACTCTAAGACTTTAAAAAGGTCAGTCAGGGCTGTATATAAATGAAACTGTAAAGCTCTGAAAACAGAAAAAGAAACCATAATCATTTTGGAGTATTTACTGTAAAAGACCAGCAGGTGTGTTGATTGAAACCATAATCATTTTGGAGTATTTACTGTAAAAGACCAGCAGGTGTGTTGATTGATAAATTAACCAAGACTATGTTCAGCATATTCTTTACTGTCACGTCACTAAATTATTTCTGTAAATTTTTAATAAGAAATGCAAAATAATAGCCTCTCATTTAGGAAATTAACCCAGTCTATAACTGTATGATTTATCTCTTACATAACACTGTAATTGATGAGTTATTGGTTTATATCTTTTGTTGAGTGCTGAAAATTAGTTTTTGCACCTATTGGTTATGTGTTATGCTGGTTGTTTTATTGCTTTTGTAATTAAGTGAAGAGCATAAAGCTAATGTTTCAGGAAAAACAGTACAGATTTCAGGTGTAAAAATATAAGCAATATAAAGTTAAGGTTTCAGATGTATCAGATTGTACAGGAGCTAAAACTCTGGTTTCATTGTTTTTAGCACTTCTATTTTTTAGATTATAAAGATTATATAAATGTGGTGCTGCAATCACCCAGAGAACCTTACGTCTCCTCCAGCCAGGCCCCCCTCTATCCCTGTGACCTTTTCACTTACCAAGGTCTCCCTCTTCTCCACACTGTCCCATCCACAAAGATCATGAAGATTAGATGTGTCCTTACCCCCTCTCCCCCCCCCCATCCCTGTGACCTTGTACTTACCCATGTCTCCCTCTTCCCAGCACTGTCCAACAAAGATCAGGTGAGTGTAGGTGTGATTACCTGAGATCTTTACCCCCTCCTCTCTATGTCCCTTCCCTCTATCCCCTCCCCTGTACTTACCCAGGTCTCCCTCTTCCCGACACTGTCCACAAAGATCAGGTGAGTGGTTTAATTACCTGAGATCTATACCCTCTCCCCTCTATCAGTGCTCCAAGTTGCGACTAAAACGGTCGCATCTGCGACCAAAAAATTGGTTTTGCGACTAGAAATTAAAACTAAGTCGCCTTTTCGCGACTGAGAAAATTTGGGCTGGCAACGTCCATCTTTTTATGATCGGGATCGAGATTTACGTTTTCAAGATTCTCTATCAAGACAATATTTGAAGATTTACACTTTAACACACTTTACAAAGCGTCATATGGAATTGGATCATATAATGTTATGACAGCATGCTGTAATTATAGTAAAGTTTGATAGAAGCAGAAACGTATATACATAACGTCTCTGAGAGAATGGCATCAAAACGTCGTAAACTTTCTAGAGTTTCTCTGACCTGGTTATTAAAGTATTTGGTCAATGGCTTGCATATCACAATTAATTAAGTGTTTTGGTGGCATTGATAACGACTGCGTTATCGGTAAGATACTTAATAGTAAGTAAACAGGTAAACATGATAAACAGTTGGCAAAGTCCTCTCTCAACAACTGTCTTTTTTTATTTTCTTTTGATTAAACTTTAATTCTAGGATCAGATTACGTGTGTTCGTCTGTGTACCATACAAAGGGTGGTTGTATTTAATAAAAATATATCCTTCAACTAGTAAAAGATTTCTAGTCACAGTAATCAATAATCTTTGATTTAACAAGAGGCCCATGGGCCTTATAGGTCACCTGAGCATTATGCAACAACTTTCCAGTGATTGAATTTGATTCATGTTTTAATCCAGATGCTATGGCATTCACAATTTTGAAATAGGCACCATTGATCATCATAACAATACACTTAGCAGTTGCTTAGTTTGTTTACTTAATACCCATAGGCAGGGTAGGGGAACAAAAAATGCATTTCAAGTAATCAGCAATATTCAGCATGATCAGTAATGCCCCAATCACACATGAACCCCTGACCCTTAGGCCTAGATCCACACATTGCACAATTTTTGAAAAGGCACCCTTGCTTTTCAAAAATATTTGATAAATACCAAGGAGCAGATTTCAAACAATTCATCCAGTTTCAATATATAAGTACAGCCCCCCCCCCTCCTTTATGGTACCCCTGACCCTGGGGCCTTGAAATTCACAATTCTGGAAGATTAGGACCCTTACTCATCATAACTACATAGGTAGTTCATCTGCTTAATACCAAGGAGCAGAGAAGAAAACTTTCAAAGATTTAGTGTATTTTTATTGTATAATCAATAAAGCCCCACCCTATCACTAGAATCCCTGACCCTGGGGCCATAAAATTCACAATTTTGGAAGAGGCACTCTTGCTCATCATAACTATGCACTTATTTTGTTTATTTAATACCCAGAAGCAGAGAAGAAGATTTTCAAAGAATTCATGTATTTTCACTATATAATCTAAAGAGCCCCCCCCCCCCCCTACACCAGAACCCCTGACCCTGGGGCCATCGAATTCACAATTTTGGTAGAACCACTCTTGCTCATCATAACAAAGCACTTAGTTAGTTAATTCAATACCCAGGAGCAGAGAAGAATATTTTCAAAGAATTCATGTAATTTCACTATATAATCTATAGAGCCCCCCCCCCCCCCCCTTACACCAGAACCCCTGACCCTGGGGCCATAGAATTCACAATTTTGGTAGAGACACTCTTGCTCATCATAACTATGCACTTATTTAGTTTATTTATTACCCAGGAGCAGAGAAGAAGATTTTCAAAGAATTCAAGTATTTTCACTATGTAATCTATAGAGCTCCCCCCCCCCCCTTACACCAGCACCCCTGACCCTGGGGCCATAAAATTCACAATTTTGGTAGAGGCACTCTTGCTCATCATAACTATGCACTTAGTTAGTTTATTTAATACCCAGGAGCAGAGAAGAAGATTTTCAAAGAATTCATGAAATTTCACTATATAATCTATAGAGCCCCGCCCTAACACCAGAACCCCTGACCCTGGGGCCATAAAATTCACAATTTTGGTAGAGGCACTCTTGCTCATCATAACTATGCACTTAGTTAGTTTATTTAATACCCAGGAGCAGAGAAGAAGATTTTCATAGAATTTATGTATTTTCACTATATAATCTATAGAGCCCCACCCTAACACCAGAACCCCTGACCCCGGGGCCATGAATTTCACAATTTTGGTAGAGGACTCAATGCTGATTACAATCATGCAAACAGTTTGACTGCTTGATGTCCAGGAGTAAAGAAGAAGATTTTTAAAGATTGCACTAATTTTAGTGGTTTTTGCCCCACCCCCCAGGCCCCAGGGGGGCAGGGCCCATGAAATTCACAATTTTTGTTCCCCTTCACCCATAGATGCTATATGCCAAATTTGGTTGAAATTGGTTCAGTGGTTTCAGAGAAGAAGCTGAAAATGTTCAAATGTTAACGCACGACGCACGACGAACGACGAACGACGACGGACGAAAAGTGATAGCAATAGGTCACCTGAGTTTACTCAGGTGACCTAAAAATCGACAATACTTTACAGGTAAGAACATCTTAGCTGAAGAATAACGGTAGCTGGCCCCGCCGCGGTGTAAACACGGTCTCAGGTAGCACCGCGATCAAAACCCGCGACGGTGTAACGCGGAAAGGATTAATACACCGCGGAGGGGACGCGGTCTAATACGGGATCCGCGTTGCCTGTACTGTATGACCATAGTTACACTACAAACACCACGTTTATGAAGTTGTCATCAACCTTTACTTCTGCTATTATTATTGATTGTATGTTTATGTTTTGTTTAAATTCAGGATATAAAATATAATGGACTCGGTATAACCAGATTTTTATATGTCTGTCGGGGTACAATCGTAGCTCAAAGCGTGTTCTATCTTGATCCTGATCGTGAAAAACATTGCAATTAACGTGTTATTCTATCGTACATTAGCGCAAGAGAGCGCAATGAACGTATTATATCGTATGAGTACGTATTAAAACGTAGGAGATCCTTTCTAATCGAGAACTCGAATCGTGATATTCGTGACAGATCGAGGTCCTTTTTCGACTAAATCTTGATAATCCTATTGAAACGTAATTCATCTTATCCGAACGGTAGTCAGATCGTCAGAGATCGCATCACATGAAATTTATCCATCGGGGGCATAGCGCATAAAAGCGTAACAAAACGTATGAAAACGCATCTATACGCATCTCTTCGTATCTTGGCATAAAATTCAATAAAAACTCCGCGATCAACTACGATTGATCTATCTTGCCGAGCGTAACTGACCGCACGACAGTGGCATAATGCAACGGCTAACACAATTACGGCTATTTTGCGTGTAAGGCATATAAATATGACGTTACCTTGCCTTGGTCTAATCTCTGTAAAAACTCCATAAGGAATCGTTTCATCATACGTTACCGAATAATTGCATCATAGTAACGCTATGGCACGGTGAATCCATTTGTGGATGAAAACATTTGTGCTTTATGAGAAATACACTTTTTTTTCTCAAACATGAATAATTAATCATATTAGACATAAATTCTATACTTCTTTTGTTTGGTTTAGTTTACATACTTATCTATTCACCGTGGCGGATTTAAGGGGGGGGCGCACCCGGCGCCTCCCCCCCCCTAAAATTGTCAAAGTTGACGTAAATCACAGTTTCCTGTAAATATGTCTACTTCGTAGACTTCATTTTTACCCTACAAAATCTCTAGAACCCAGGAGCTTTCAGGGGGCGAAGCCTTGATGTATAAAGAATTCTGATGTATAAATTGATGTATAAAGAATTCTGTAACATGTTTATATAGATGTTATGAAATGTTGTTTTCTATCAATTAAAAACCAGAAGTCTCTGTCGAGACTGTACATGTAGCTCTACTTGTTTCTACTTATTACAAAGGATGAGAAAAGGAGCCATTGCCATCAGACCAAAACTGTAGAAGGAGTAGCGTTTTAAAGAGTTTCACGGACATTTCTATTTTTAGTTACAATGGCAACACTTCATCGAAATCAAAATACGATGCACTATTTTATGTATCTTAGTGTATTCTACTCGTGTGCCAAGTATATTTAAATCGGACCAAAAATGTAGGAAGAGTAGCGTTTTAAAGGAATTTCACAGAAAATTCTATCTTAAGTAACCATGACAACATAGTTCATTGAAATTAAAATCCGATGCACTATTTATGTTTGTTAGTCTAGTCTACTTGTGTGCCAAATTATATTGAAATCAGATCATAACTGTAGAAGGAGTAGCATTTAATAGGAATTTCAAAGAAAATGCTATTTTTAGCTCTACTGGTTAGAGACCAGAAGAGCTTATGCGATAGTAATGCGTCTGTCTGTCTGTCTGTCTGTAAACAATTTTTCAAAATGCTACTCCTCCTACAGTTTTGGTTTGATTTCAATATAACTTGGCACACAAGTAGACTACACTAAGATACATAATTCTGTTTATCGGTTTTTGATTTCGATGAACGCTGTTGCTGTGGTTACTAAAAATAGAAATTTTTGTGAAAATCATTCAAACTACTTCTCCTACAGTTTAAGTCTAATTTCAATATTACTTGGCACACAAGTAGACTACACTTAAATACATAATTATGTTTATCAGTTTTTGATTTCGACGAACGATGTTGCCGTGGTTACTAAATATAGAAATTTTTGTGAAAATCATTCAAAATGCTTCTTCTCCTACAGTTTAAGTCTGATTTCAATATAACTTGGCACATAAGTAGATTACACTAAAATACATAATTCTTTATATCAGTTTTTGATTTTTGTCGAACGATGTTGCCGTGGTTACTAAAAATAGAATTTTTTGTGAAAATCATTCAAAATGCTACTTCTTCTACAGTTTAAGTCTAATTTCAATGTAACTTGGCACACAAGTAGACTACACTTAAATACATAAATCTGTTTATCAGTTTTTGATTTCGACGAACGATGTTGCCGTGGTTACTAAATATAAAAATTTTTGTGAAAATCATTCAAATTGCTACTTCTCCTACAGTTTAAGTCTGATTTCAATATAACTTGGCACATAAGTAGACTACACTAAAATACATGATTCTTTGTATCAGTTTTTGATTTCGATGAACGATGTTGCCGTTGTTACTAAAAATAGAAATTTTTGTGAAAATCATTCAAAATGCTACTTCTCCTACAGTTTAAGTCTGATTTCAATATAACTCGGCACACAAGTAGACTACGCTAAGAATCATAATTCTGTGTATCGGTTTTGAATTTGATGAACGGTGTTGCCGTGGTTATTAAAAATAGAAATTTTTGTGAAAATCATTCAAAATGCTCCTTCTCCTACAGTTTAAGTCTGAATTCAATATAACTTGGCACATAAGTAGACTACACTAAGATACATAAATCTGTATATCGGTTTTTGATTTCG
>NW_026922778.1:170000-177500 GCF_032062105.1 Saccostrea cuccullata | reverse complement strand
ATATTGATTATCGTTGTAGAGGAAGTTCCAATGCATTCGGGCAGATGGGTGGTAGATGTAAGGCTACCTGCAGGAGTTCAGTTCGAATATCAATGGATGATCGTCTTGTGATATAGTTTCACTCCTTTCCTGTGGGAAGACGGACGTAACAGACCTATCAATGTATAGTAGAGAGCTGCAGATATTTGGATGCCTGGAACAAAGGAGGACTCTTCAAACATATAATAGGAAATTCAGGTATGCTCTGTTGAATGAAATACACGAAAAACTCGGGACTGAGTAGAGTTCCCCCTCTTCTGCAATGGTAAATTTTCCTAAAGATGCTGGCCCCCCCTCCCTCACGCCTTTTTACTTTGTTTTCCTGTAAGGTTTGGCACCGACAATTCCCTAACATGGGACAGTTAAGTCCGTTGCCAGGCATTGGTGGCCTGAATTTTGTTGTTTTTGTTGAAAAAATGCTTTATACACTGTACTTGTATATAAACGAGATGTCTTTAAACCTTGAATATGATTCAATTATTATTTTGATATTTTTGATTCAATTTGTTTATAAAGAGCCCGGTTTCATCGTATTCATAAATGTAAATTTATTACAAGCGAGTTTTTTTAAGGATCTTGATTGAATGACTTAACATCGAATATTTTAAAGTTTCTGATCGAGCATGTCATTTTCATGAAGTTTTTTTTTCGGGAACTTTTTCTGTAAGCCGTATTTCATTCATGCAATTACTTAAATTTGTCATGTACATCCCATCTTCTTGTAAATTGTATAGTGTTGATCACCCTATTTCCCAATTTGTTTTTATTTTGTTTAAAGTATGACCGCCTGAATTGCCAAAACTTTGGTTTAAAAGAAAAATACCCTCTATGTCTAAATTTACGGACCATCACTGGCGGATTTAAGGCGGAGCGTAGAGGGAACCCCCCACCCCCTGCAGTTTTCAAAGTATGATATGACTAGTATTTATAATGCCATATTTTGTACAGAACTAACCAATACCTCTATTATTGTGCCACGAAAACCAAGGCGCTCCCGGGGCTTCGCCCCCAGGGCTGCCTACCATTCATAGTTTGATATGACTAATACCTTGTGTGCCAGGTTTTACTCTTTTAACCCCCATCCCCGCAATCACGCATTTTAACGCATATACCGTTGCCCCGCAATCACGCATTTTAACGCATATACCTTTGCCCCGCAATCACGCATTTTAACGCACTTACAGTTTTTGTTCTACAATGAGGCACAGTCATGTATATTTGTATATATGAACATAGAAATACTGGGAAATCAGATAATTAAACTTAATGACGTCATAATAAGAATATACGTAAATAATTCCAATCTTAATTTTATTTATTGATTCCTTGTTTTTTGATTGGACGAGAACAAATTCAAGAAAAAGTTTACACATCGATGAATTTTGCAACCAGAACTACTTTCTCGACTGTTGTAAAAACAATGAAAACAGATACTTCTAGTCCGTTTTAGCTAAATTATGATTACAAGAAACTTATAATAAAAAATGAATGAATGAATTAATGAGTGAAAAGGAGATAAACAGGACTGACAGACGGGAATATTATGTTTATGTCACTGTCGGATTACGAGTGTGAATTTTTGAAATCGCTGATCATGCTGTCATTTTCTCGACGTTCCATATCAGCCCAGTTGGTATCGGTGTGATAGGCAAAAGAAACGTACCTCAAACTCTTGCCTTTTCAGCATCAAATTCATATACTTACATCCTACAGATCCCATATTCTCCCTAAATCCTTGAACGAACCAGAGCAAATCGAGGACGTCGTCGGTCTTCAACTTTCGTCATGACGTCAACATGGCCATAGTCAAGGACGAATTATTTTGGAGAATACGCTTATTTACGATATTTGTTGACTTAAACAACATTCAATGAGTTTTTATAAGTTTAATTATTGATTTATTGATTGTTTTGACAAATAAAGTTGGATTTTATCTATATTCATCTTGTATACGTTTCTTTGCGGCATAAAGTATTCCTACGCCGTACAAAATAACGGATTGTATGGCGGCCTCAAAGAGAAATAATTTTAATGATTAAAAAAATTCGTAATTGAAATTATAAGAATTAAACGTTCTTTTTTCAGAATTTATCGATGTGTAAACTCTGCCTTTTTACTCACAAACTAAATAAAAGTGCTTCGATGTGTAAACTCTGCCTTTTTACTCACAAACTTTACATAAAAGTGCTTCGCACTTTTGTTTAGTTTGTGAGTAAAAAGGCAGAGTTTACACATCGATAAATTCTGAAAAAAGAACGTTTAATCCTATATTATTTGTGTCAGAGTTCGGGTTTACAACTGCTAAAATGGAAACTTGCCACAATCGAAAATACTCATGGTAAATTTGTAAGGGTATTCAAAAATGACGGATTTTTCCTCTGATTTGTTTGATGATGACATTGACTGTCACAGTAGTTTAAGTGATTTAAGCTCTGAAAATCTTTCGTTATCGAGCCTCTCTGATTCGGACCTAGATCTAACCGATACGGAATCTAATGATGAACAAGGAATGGCACCAAAATGGACTTGCATCTTACAAGATATTGATGTACCGCCCTTTGTATGTACTACGGGGCCAACGGAGAAAGTGCAATGTTGTGAGACAGAAAAAGATTTTTTCGAAAATATTTTTGATTCAGATTGTATTTCTACATTAGTAACAGGCACTAACAAATATGCCCTCGAGGAACAACAAAGAAAAGGTTTGCTATTAATTACAGCTATATATGATATAAGTAATGTCATGTAAATATGATTGTAATATTTATCAAGGAAAATTGACATGATAGTTAAAGAATAGAGCTAAGGCAGACATAATATTAAATTCCGTAAAATTTTATAACATTTCATACGAATCGAGTGTTTTATAAAAAGTTATTGAGAAGTAAACACGCATGCTGATACTGAACAACCTTTTTTCATTTAAAAATCTGCAACTTGTGCATAAGTTTATTTATTTAAAATATATAACTTTGGGCAATATAGCTTATCAGTTCAGAAAATGACAAATATGACTTACAACATATACCGTAATATAATGAAGGTAAAAATAAATATATAGATAAAAGACCTATTATAGTTATATTGTATACCTATACAGTGTGTATATAATGCATTGTATTTTATATTATTATTTTAAACAAATAAATCGTAGAAGCTAGATACTAATTATGGTTTAAATCATAGAATTAGTTAATTAAACGGAACTATACTTAAAGTCAACACGTACACATATAAACATGTGTTTTAAAAATTTGCACTGTATTAATATTAATTTTATTTACACTAGTACTGAAGCTTATCACACATTTGCCAGGTAGTCAGTAATAAATATATTAGGTGAAAGGTTAAAATTCTTAAAACAACTGGTGAAAGAAGGGGGGGGGTGAACTAATACTATTTCCTGCAAAACACTATGAAATAGTTGTGCGTTATTTCGACAATATTTTTATGTTTTGAAATGGTGCCACCCTGTATAGAATTAATGCAGGCATATATTGCACTTCAATAAATTTATTAATTCTATTTCAAGTTGAACATATACATGTAAATTCACATCCCTAGATTAAATCATTAAAAGGTTCATTCTATTTTTTCAATGTAGGTCGTGATTCTTTGTGGTATGAATGTACATATAATGAGATGCAGGCATATATTGGGATTCTGATCATGATGGGTATAAACAAGATTCCCGATTACAAGCTGTACTGGAGTCATAATAAATTTTCAAGGAATGCTGGCTTCCAGGAAGTAATGCCCTTAAAACGCTACGAAAAAATAACTCAGTATTTGCACTGCAGCGCAGAGGACATCGAGGATACGCTTTATAAAATTCGCCCTATTCTGGATATTGTTTCAAAAAACATGTCTGAATCCTACAACCCCCGGAAACAGCAAACCATAGATGAAGGCATGATAGCATATAAAGGAAGACATAAGGTAGTAAAGCATAACTTCTTCATTTATTGATGTACCTGAAACTATTTTTGTTACAAAATGGTTTAACCCCCCTTCCTTTCCCTGATTTAAGAATGTGAGTTTTATGAAATGAGTGCTTCCCTTTTGTTATGTTGATTTTTTTTTAAACGATGCGTTTTTTCTTTGTCTTCAATTTATAATGTGCATAGAATATCTTGCTATCTTCATTTATAGGCCAAACAGTATATACCCTCTAAACCCACTAAATGGGGATTAAAAGTTTGGCTCCGGTGCGACAGTTTGTCTGGATTTTGCCATCAGCTTGACCTGTATCTCGGAAGGGACCAATACAAGGGTGTTCCTGTTGGCCAGACAGTAGTCTTTAAACTTACGGAGGAATTACAGGGCAAAAACCATCACGTTTTCTTTGACAGCTTTTTTACTTCCGTCGAACTAGCAAAGGGTCTACTCGCCAGAAAGATCTTCTGTTGTGGAACTATTGTGAAGAATAGAAAGGGATTCCCTAGCGACCTGAAGTCAGTGACGCCAAAGTTCCAAGGAGATTACGTAACACGGTATATATCTGAAACTATACTGAAATGCAGTTTTGGGCCTGATTTATAAATACTGCCTTTTTAAACGCAACGATTGTGAAATATGTGACTAATAAGTAAATTCTTTCTTGTTACAGACAAGATGGCCAATTAACAGCTACTGTGTGGATGGATAACCGACCCGTGTCAGTTTTGTCAACAATGACATCGCCGCTTGAGATGGCTACTAATGTATCCAGGCGACTGAAAGATGGTACAGCTGTATCCGTCCCCAGACCACAAAGTATCGGGCATTATCAATCATATTTTAGGGGAGTTGATTTATTTGATCAATTGCGTTCGAAATATCCAGTCGGCAGGGCAAGCAAAAAGTGGTGGAAATATGTACTTCACTTTCTTATCAACACTGCTATCATTAATTCCTATATTCTTATGAAAGAATGTCGACCCCAGCTTCCTAAGAAGAAATACCGACAGCTGGACTTTAGAATCTCACTAGCTCAGCATTTGATTGGATCTTTCAGGACACCACTAAGGGCAGCAGGGAGACGCACCTTAAACACGCCGACATGTCACAGTTTCTCAAAACTAGTGAAGAAAAGATCCTATTGTAAACAATGCTCAAAGTCGACACCAAGAAAAAGGAAGGATACTGCATATGGTTGCAGTCTTTGCGATACCCATTTGTGCGGAAAACAATGTTTCTCATTGTTTCATGGGTTCTTATCAATAGAGGAATAACTCAAAGTGTTCAAATGAATACAGTTATTGGGTAGGGGTGATATGTGCTGTATAGAACCCTAGTTATCGGATTGTGTGGCAATATTCAAAATTATAATGGCACAGTTTTTTAATGAAATGTGACTGATATCATGCGAATTGTGAAAATATTTCAGTTATATAGTGAGTTCACAATCCTTTATATTCTGTACCTTAGATTCAATCTATTGATAAATAATTTTAATGGTCTAAAAATGTTTTCAACTTGTGTCAATGTTAAACAAGTTTCCCACATATTAATTTGAAAAACAATTATACATTTATTGTACATTGTAATTCTTCGAATAAAATTACAGTAGGAATTGCAACGATAAAAATTAATCGTCAAATATGGAAACGTTTGTTTTTCTGCGTATATGGCCAAAAACTCCTTCTGCTGTAAATATAAATGTAAAAACGAAAAACTAGATTAGATGCATTTTAAGTACACAGATTTACCCCGCAGATTGCCAAGGAAGTTTTATACATCTAACGTACGGATAATTTTATGAAAAAGGAATTAGTTGCGATGATTTTTTATAAATAAAAAAAAAATTAAATTGTAAAACATCTGATTGGATAAAACAAATAGGATATACTGAGAGATGATTGATTGCAGTATGTTTATACATACATGTACTGTGGAAAATAGAATATCGGTATTCACAGTTAATAAAGCGTACACTATACTAAAAGAAATTCCGCCAATATTATGTTCAAAAACTAAAATAAAAAAAAAACCGATAACGGTATAGTTCTGCGGCTACATATAGTGTATATGTACATGTGACCGAAGAATTTAAAAAAAAAGGGGGGGTTATAATAATAGGTTTGTTTCTGTCTTCAATAACAGAACGGAAATGGAACCCAACAACTATTTTGAACATTGTTTTATATTTGATGAACTTATTAATTATTCTTAATTTACAAAGCTATGATACACTGTGCTTATTTAAAATGTAAAATATCCCACAAAAAAATAAATAAATAGGATAAAATGACTATTTAAACATTTTAAAATTCAACTTACAGATGGATGTGCAAATTACGTAAATGATATACAATGATACGCTTTCTATTTTATAATAAAAAACGCTACATAAATACCATAAAACTCTACATGTGGAAATACGTTTTTTCAGTACGTAATCGCAAGTGCTCTGCGAGGACAGGGATAACGTCATCAAATGTTAACAAATGTAAAGCTATTATTACGTCACAGTCAGCGCAAAGGGCAAAGAGTTAAATACACGAGTCGCCCGCGTGGCGCAGTGGTAAGATCGTCTGCTTTAGAGTCGCGAAGTAAGAAAATCCTTACGTCGCGGGTTCTAATCCCACTGTGGGACGTGAAGACCGGCCCTTCGGATAAGACCGTATAAACCGAGGTTCCTTGTCGCAGTAGGTGCTGGCACGCAAAGGATCCCTTCATGCTCAATGGCCCTAATTGTCGAGTGTAGGACAAAATTTGCAGCTCTCCATCGGCAAGTAGTGCGTCTCTTATATGAGTTAAAAATTCTCGAGAGGGACGTTCAACAATATACAATCAATCTATTTAAATAAACGAAAACCCAGGAGCTTTCGGAGGCTTCGCCCCCCTGGGCCCCACCAAAGGATGAAATGACTAGTATTAATAATGCCGTACTTTGGTACATAACTAACCAATAACACTAGCACTGTGCCTGGTTTTACCATATCAATATACAAAAACCCAGGAGCCCCCCCCCCTCCCCGGACACACCATTCAAAGTATGATATGATTAGTATAATGCCGTACTTGGTTACATAACTGACCTATACCACTATTTGTAAGTAAGTAAATCGTTTAAGTGGCATGTGTCATACTACGTGTACAATACAATGAAAATCATTAAATACAATTAATATTCAAACAAACGACCCATCAGACCTATATTTCAGTTTTTACAAAAATAAATGAAAAATATACACTATTCAACACTAATATTATTGTGCCTGGTTTTACTTTAAAATACACGAAAACCCAGGAGCTTCCGGGGTCTTCGCTTGACCCACTGGGGGTCTTCATGCGGCCCCCAGACCTCTATGAAAAAAAAATTAAGAGGTAAAACACTTGACATTTTATTCTTTTTTTTAAAAGGATTTGTCTTAAGCAATCCCCCGAAACTAAACCAAAAAGTCCAAGGAACTAGTCAATTTGCTGGAAGAAATAGCACAAAGCGTGAACGGAAATGGTCATCCACCAAGATCTCGA